>NC_051163.1:82279932-82450345 GCF_013339745.2 Dermacentor silvarum | reverse complement strand
CACTCTAACCGAAACGCAGCCACGACCGGTCGTGAGCGCAGCGCATGGATGGAGTAAATGGAGAAAGAAAGCTTCTCGTTCCTCCATGGTGCACCGTAATGTGCCGCTGCGAGGCGGCCGGTTGAGAACATGCGTGCAATCATGGATGGACGCCGTGCCATATTTCAGCCGCGTGACGAATTAGCTTATCTTACCAGTCATCGTTTTACCAATTAGCCTTGGAAGAATCAGCAAGTCGCGAACGCGCTTACAACACGCTGAAAGCTTTAACTACATTGATTTAGGCAAGGAATACAATGGCATCCTTTGGTTTCAGGCGACTTCTGTCTTTCTGGACTATTACATTCTGTTCAAACAGCGCAATATACGACAGAAGAGGAAAAGGGAAGTACAAGGGTAGCATTGCTAGCTTTTAGCTGCGCCGGGGCCACAGGTTTTTCAGAGTCGAGACGCGCGAGGATCACTCGCTGCGTGTTACATGCACACCACCAGAAAGTCCAAGCCCGGCCCGGGCCCCAATCAAAATACCCGAGCCCAGCCCGTGCCCGAACCCGGCCCGAGCACGTGAAAAAACTGCCCTACCCGGCCCAGGCTTTCGGGTAAGCCCGAGTCCGTGCAGTGCTCTAATACACATCAAACACAACATTTTTGGAATAAGTATGTTGAGTTTACAATTTACCAAAGCCAACCGTACGTTTGGTTTCTTGCTCCGAAATTTTCTTCATGGGAAGCTTTTATTTGATAAATGCACGGTGGGGTCAATCTTCGAGTACATCAGTTCTGTCTGGAATCCAGCACCTATACCTTATCGCAAGCTCTGGAAAGTCTGCAAACCCTTGCCCGTCCGTGTTTTGTTACATACAATTACTAACGTGTAGTCATTGCGTCTTCTATAAAATCATCGCTTGATTTACCTTGTCACCGTATGCGATCTCGCTTGAGTTTGTTTACTAGGATTTATTTTATTACTCCCGCTGCTTATAGGACATATTTTTCTACCTCCCACCTACGTTTCTTCTCGCAGCGGCCACGTTTGAAGCTTTCTTGGTTATGAAAGGAAAGAAGAAACTGCCCACCTTTTTTATGTAACGCCTTCGGGCTTTGACACTATACTAACATATAAGTTAATTAATATGGCGAACTTGAACGAGATCCGTGTACTCGCTTTTTGGGCTTCACTTATATGTGTTCTGTTCTGTAAGGTATTGTCGCGAGGTTTCTTACATACGGATGCCGCCGCTTTGTGCCTATTCATTTTCTTTTCCGAAGGGGGAGGTTGTTTTATTTAACTAGAAGCAAGAGATGCATGGGGGCATGTTAGCAAGTGATGCTGTACGCCGGACTACCCCTTCGCGCACACGTTGTCTTGCTCTACCGTTCTCCGGGGATAAGCAGCGCAAAAAATAACAATGAAAACATTCATTGACGACTTTCAGTTGTTTTACGACTCCATTTGTCATGTTTTACATTTCAGCGATAATATATTGTTACAGTGCGTCAAAGGTAGTGGAGCGGCAGCATCAGCAGCAACAACATTAGCAAAGCAGCGAGGAAGAGGAGGACGACGTGTAGTATCGGCACCCACTTGCCCTACGGCTCTCTGCAATAAACGCCTTCTACACACCCAGTAACAATATAATAAAATCAGCACATGTGCTACTGCTCGTTAAGCCACAGCAGCTTCTGCAAAAACAATAAATAAATAAATAAATAAATAAATAAATAAATAAATAAATAAATAATAAAAACGTGCGCTTGTCGTTCTTCACTACTATCAGGCGAAGTGACATCAAAACACCACGAATGCGTCTCACTCTCACCACTTTTTCCCTCCGTCCCCTCGCTTTGCAGTGTCGAAGGTATGCACTGCCTATTATGCGCATAGCCGTCCCTGCGCTGCTACTCAGAACCGGATGGGTGCACAAAGAAGCGTGAATGATGCCCTGTCAAATTTGTTGCTCCCTGCGCGGACCTCGCCCGCTGCTAAAAAAACGTGGTGACTCTCGGTCTCTCAGAGGACGAGGCACCCGTACAATCTTCTTCTGCCTGTGAGCTGTCGTTGCCCACATTTATTTCACCATGTTTTGCTTGCGAAGCGTGCATCAACTTGTCCAGCAACGTGTCCTGTACCAGCGGCTTTAACTTAGCCACTACAAGCTTGGTTCCACACTGCTATCGGGTGAAACATGAACAACTAGCCAAACCTCGGAAAACTGCATTTACTGCGAAATAAACTCAATTATAGCAAGGTAAGTACAATTGTCTTATTTTTATTATCAATTCCCAGTCAAAAATTCCATCAAGCTACCGGCTTACATGTCTGTTGGCTATACGTAATTTCGGACCTTGAAGGTCTACAAGTCTACTGGTCTACAAGTCTACTGGTCTACAAGTCTACCGGTCAACAAGTCTGCTGGTCTACCAGTCTACCGGCCTACTGGTCTACCAGTCTACAAGTCTACCAGTCTACAAGTCTACCGGTCTACCAGTTTGACGGTTAATGGCCCTACTAACGTATAATTGATTTGATCAATTCTAATATGTATTTGCACGGCTGCTATGCAGGTTGGACTAGCATTTTTATTCTGAACGTCTCAAACAGTTGGTACAGCAGTCAATGGGCAGGCATGTGCACATTCCACCATTCAATTCAAGCTTTATTTGCAGTGGACGAGAGCAGTTCGGTCATTGAAGAATGCAGTAGTTGGAAACACCAACTTTCTTGAAGCAAATTCTGGAGCAGCTGCCTCCCCTTTTGAAGCAGATGGCAAAATAAAAAAAAAACATTTAAGGCAGAATATACTGTCTTAATTGAAAAAGTACACCATTTATGTTGTTACATGAAGGGCACTTAAACAGAACTGCAGGAAAAAAAACGCATTAATAAATCTGGGCAAGAATACTGGCCTACAGATTAGAGAGACATTCAAATGAGAAAATAATTGTACTAAGTGCTTCATTAATGAGTAGTAATCTTTCAATAACAACGAATCAATATGAAAGACAGCCACACTAAGCTTCCTGTACTAACTGAAAACTTTTAATGAGAACAATAGCCAAGGAAAGATAACACAAGAAACGAATTAGAGTGGTGGAACAGTCATTTTAAATTGTGGCGTAGACCTCAGCGAGTCAAAAAACTGATCTGGCGCAGCGATAGGCACGTTTGCATACCTACCAGCCTAATATCACGAGGACGGTAGAGGTTAAAACGCATTTTCATATTTCCCTTCAATACACACTTTTGCAAAATGCATATGGACTGACAATAAATGAATGCAGAGCACATGCAGTGGCAGATGGCTGATAAACAGCGAGTTTTTATGACATACTGACTTTCTTTTTCACCGAGTTTGCTTTCGCTGACCTCAACTGTTTTGGGAACTGTACAGCATAAACTTGCTTAGCTAAGCAAATCTACCTTTGTTTTATGGCATCTTTCGTCGCCCTACTTTTCAACACGTTTATAATTACTTCACAACCTCATTTTGCGTAAAACACCACAAGTTCGTAAATTCATAGAAAGATCCAAAAATCTTGAACTTTCCAAAAAAATCAAAGAGGGTTGGAAGGGTACGCTTCTTGTGCAGCATCGAGCATACCTCGTACACAGCAATATTAGCTGAAATACAAGACGATAATAGACATATTTTTGTTTAAGCTTTACTGGCGAGACAGCATGAATGGAATGAAACTTTCATTCTTCCGCTTTCTTTGGCAAAGGCTAAGTGCAATGTACCACTAAAATGCCATATTGTAGCAAGGTGGCAACACAGAATGCTCTTGCCGCAGTTGCTCCACCACTGTGATTATTATACAAGTACTTTGTTGTTATAGCAAGATTTAATGAATGCCACAGCATAAACAAAACAAAAAGTAAAAACTTACTAGAATATATAAATACTGGCTGACCTTTACAGGTAACACAGAAGCCAGAATATAGATTAAAAAAACTATATAACCTGGCCGCTGCCACATAACAAATATGGCTATACTATATATCCACAAGCCGACTTAAACACAGGTGTGACAGAGATAATAGAGGGGGACCGAAAGCATAGTCAGGTAGTCTGCAAAAAAATCCCTCTCGTCAACAGGCCAATTTGTTAGTTGCCACCTGGTCGCCCAAAAGTAGGTCCACCTATCGAAACGTAGGCTGACATTTCTGAGGCACTTTAGAGGAACTCTTATACCACAATCAATTGCGACTAGTTAGAAGAGATGCAACAATACCCTTGGGTAATAAATAAGTTAAAAATAAATCCTCCCGGCACCTGCATTGACCACAGCTCTGGTTGCTGCATCTTTAGCACAGTGTCTTATTTGTAGCACGTATGTAACGTTTACAACAAAAAGGTACAGGCAGAAGAGTAAAAGGGCAAAGACAAGACAAGGACACAATGGGCAACACACTTGTGCTTGAGCTTGTCCCATCCTATGTCATCTTGTTAGTGCCCTATTACTCTTTCTTTGCGAGCTGCAACAAGAGGCTCGAAAAGGCAAGAAAGTTGCAGGGACTTCACAGCTTATGTTAAGCACAGCGTGAGAGTAGGCATTGATGCGACGTGTGGAACCTGAAGGCTCAAGCTAGTTTATTTGAACATGCATGCGCAGACTTCACCGCCGCTGCATATCGCCGAGCTTCTGCGACAAGTGTTTTCGGCCGCCTTCATTCTCTAGTCCGACACCTCCTTTGGCATGTCACCCATGTAGATGGGGAACAATGCTGCGTAGGAAGTGAATTATTAGCTTCAAAAAAGACACAGAATTAAGCACAGTTCTTTATTACTCCATGGGTAAATTTAGAAGTCGCTAAAGTGTAATATGTGGGCAAAGTCAAATTTAGTTTACAAGGAAGTCGCTATTGGTCGTGAATGCATGAACTGATTTCCTATTTGAAAAAATGAGTGTTCTATGAATTGTTCTGCACGACGCTGCTGTTCCAATACATGGTCATGTGTAACAGTATCGTGCTTGAATACTCTACATTTACTATGAAGCATCCATGTAACATAGCTATTACACCTACTGCCAGTGATGTACTATGTTTAGCTGAATATGTCTTGCAATGCATGAGCACTGTTAAAACATGGTTATAATGAGCATCTTAGTATACCTACATTGATGAGAAATAAAGATATGACTAACTATCCGAGTGCAGCATGCTGCTGCACTGCCTTCGGTGATGCACCTGTGATGGCAACTTGCGTTCTTGTGCAAAATTGTGGTCAGAAATTTAGTATTAGCAAAATATGGCAAACAATTGTCAAACAAGTACTATATGCTGAAAGATCATCATAACAATAATGCTATTACAGCAACCTTCAGCTTTTTTTTACTGAAAAAATGCTGAATCCAGTATCACGTGTCCAAATAACAGCTAAAATTTTTGTTTCCATCATTCAATGGTAGAACTTAAAAGGCGATTAAGCAAAATTAACATGCCAACATTTTCTCTAAAATAAAACCCCATGATAATAAAAGGAAAACATGCACAAGATCATTAAGTAAACTTTCTAAAGGCCACAGGAGAAAGATACATATCCTTTAGAGAAGATACTTTCTCTGGTGTCAGCACTGGCTTTGCCTCAGTGTAGCCAAGATGTCGTGCCTTGTTCGAACGTGTTCCAGCGACACTGCTGGCTTTCAGTTGTTCGGCGGTCCAAAATACACTAGCAGCACTTCTACAGAACATAGAGCCCGTAGAAGCGCTGAACAAACATCCCCAGGCTTTTTTCATTATTACAGGAGCCACAGCCTGCATACACCTGCATTACACAAAGAAATCATCACTTGCAAATTAGAGACAGTGACAGGTCTATCCCACCTTTCTTTTGCTTTATCAGGCAGCTAGCTGTCAACCGTGTGACTACAGTGTCATGCCAGATTTCCTTGAATGCACAAAAGGACACCCTTGTGCACCCAAAATGAAGACTGGCTTCTTAGAGATAGAGTGTATTTACAAGTTATCTCACGAAAATTGAAAATTACGAAAATTCGACTCACAAACCACTGATACATGTGCTGCTCTTGGTGACCAGCACGTTGGTGGCCTGAGATAGTACACACCTTTATTGATTTCTTTCTAAATTAAGACCTAAATGTTATGTCAGTAAACAGAACAAAGAATGACACTGGTGCTTGACATGTACGGCTGTCAAACGTATGCGTGCGAGCTGTCACAGAAACAATTAGGCTCGTTCAAGCTGCAGCTCAATATGTGGCTTTGTGACCACATTCAGGCCAATAACTTGGGTGCGATTACCTTTCCGTCATCCTTCTGGAGCCTATGACAAACTCTTCTGAGGCATTGTCCTCTAAACAAAGTTCAACCCCGACCTCCCTATAGAAAAGAGGTTTTCAACAGACCAGTTAGAAACACTGCAAAGAAGAATAAAGAAACTCTTTCAAAAGACAATGTCATAATATAATTCCTAGAACTAAATAATATAATGCATAGAACAAATAACTAACACTCTATTAAAGTAACAGAAAGAATGGTAAGAAAATGGAAACAGTTGAAGTCAGCAGAGTATTTCACCTACCAAGTAAACAATTTTTTATAAACAATAAACGAACCAACAGAAGTTAAAAACTTTTCATAGAATAAGAAAATGGAAATCGCACATCCTCAGAGCCTAACGGATAAATAAATTAATGAAGCTTGCCCTTTAGAAGCCCAAGGATGCTCAAGTAGATAAATTTCCTGTCCTTTGTGCCCTGTTCTTTACGACCGCTGGGGCGACCAATGCTCAGTGTTCAAATAAAAATTATACAGATCTCACACACTGCAGGGATCAATGTTATGCAAAGCATTACGCAGTTGACTAGCCATACAGCTTATTAAGCACACTAATGTAGTGCAAATAAAAGAAAGAACACACAGGACAGCATAAGTGCCGCCTGCAATTGGTTTATCACAGCCCCTACAAGACCAGAGAAAGAACATGCCTGCATAAACTAATAAATCAGTAGCAAGTGTAGTGCCCGTGCTGCCCCACCTTCTGTTCTTTGCATTTTATTTGCCGTGCAATGTCATGCCACCTCTCTCAAGCATGAAAAAAAAATTAAATTGTAGGGTTTTTTACATGCCAAAACCACGATTTGATTGTGAGGCATGGTGCAGTGCCCCGGGGACTCTGGGTAAGTTTTGACCACCTTGGGTTCTTAAATGTGCACACAATGCTCGGTAAATGGGTGTTCTTGCATTTCACCCTCATCGAAATGTAGACACTGCCGCTGGGATTTGATTCCGGCACCTCGGGACTTAGCAGCACAACACCAAAACCACTATGCCATCATGGCGCGCTTCAAGTATCAACCAACTTATCTAACAACTTTAGAGCTGCATAGCATCATTTGGAGTTCCATGAAGATAGTGCAACATGTCTGTGTAAGGCTAACAATCACGTGATGTGTGTTTGTGGCAACAACAAGGGATGGCATGACAACTGATTTCTTCTTTTCCAGTGATGAAACATTCAACTTCAGGTATGGCCAAGGCTAACCTCGCAGGTGGATAAACTGGGCCAATCATCAGAGCCCCACAATATCACAGCATGCACTAGCTTCCACAAGGGAAGGACCACGTGGTACATTCTTGCATGATGGAAAGAAACTTGCTATGCAATGCGACATATGTCAAGCATTTTAAAGCAATAGCTTGTACATGTGAAGAAGTGTCGTAGGTTGCTATGCTGTCATGTCATGCACGCGCTTGTAGCATAATGGATATACCATCAGGCTGTTGCCCTGCGTGACCCTGGTTCAAGCACCACCACTAGACAACTTGCGAAAAAGGCTCCAAACAAGGCAAGACAGGAACTTACCTACAGGAATGTACCTCGTAAAAGTCACAGAATGGTTTGTATTAAAATGTGCTTTAAGTACGATTTGATGGCGACATATAGGGCAATTTGGCCATTCCCTTATTGGTGGTGCGGTGTCCGGATCAATGCTACTGCCGCATCATTTCTCATTCTCCCGAGTGCCATGGATTGGAATAATGAGATTGGGAAATATTCAAGCATAAAATCGATTTGGCTGAGGAGGGACCAGTGTGAACTGGACATTAGTACGAGAGGCTGTCCAGGCATCCAAACTGAAAGGCTTATTATGATGATGACTAACATGTATTTCCTACTCGCACGAGGAACACAAAGCTTTAAAATTTTTTACACTTAGCTAGGTTCCACACAAGATAAAACTGAACAATGCTGCTTCACAACATTAGCAGTAGCACAGCATTTCTTACCTATATCTCCCACTAGTGAGGTGGCTGAGGTTTCCAGAGCCCCTGCAGAACACAAATTTATCACATGTTTTGAGTGAGCTAAGCAGCTTCAGACATTAAGGCTTCAAGGAACTCTACCAGGCTCTAAACGTGCCACAAATTTTCATCTCACTTCACTCCACAGGCTGCATGTGTAACAAAAGTTCGATGCATACCCTAATTAATAGCTGCCTACCTTCAATCAATCATTGAAACAGATTTAAAAAGTGCAGGCATTGCTGTGGTGGTTGTATCTTCAGAAGAATGAATGCATGACCAAGTGAAAATATTATCTCTAACAAGCCAGCTGCTATTTCAATCTGCTTCCAGTGTTACTTTTTTGCCAAGGCTGAAACTTGAAACACCTACTCACAAGCACCTGTGACAGAAGGATGCAGCAGATTCACTTGTACTGAGGGTAAGAGCTCGGTAAACTACAGGGGACGTACATGAAAATTACTGCAATTACACCCCAGAAAAAAAATTATTCCAACGAACCATGCATAAAAATCAGTTCTCTCTGGGGTTTTATGTGCCAAAACCAGTTCTGATTATGAGACACACTGTAGAGGTAGAGGAGGGCTCCGGATTAATTTGGACCACCTGGGGTTCTTTAACGTGCACTACAACGCAAGCACACGGGCGTTCTTGCATGTCACCTGCATCAAAATGCGGCTTCTGCGGTCGGGATTCGATCCCGCGACCTCGTGCTCAACACTGCAACGTTTTAGCTACCATATTTATTCGAACCTAGGCCGATAGTTTTTTCATATAATCATATACGAAACTCTAGGGTTGGCTTAAATTCGAGGATTTTAGAAAACGCGCCAGTTTTTAACTGAGACTGATAAATATGGTGCATAGTTAGTGCCATCCCAAAAAATTCAGTATCGCAGCTGCTACTAGCCGCGCCAGTAGCCAACTGAAGTACACGAGGGACATCGCCATTTTGACCTGCGTCGTATCGGTAGTGTGTAGTACCAGCGCGCGGTGTGGCGTTAATGGCAACAAACAGGCGATGCCACTATAGTGCCGCTTTCTAACGTTCACGTTCTCTGCGTCTGCTCTATCAGCATGAAGTACCGAGTTCATCATGATGCCGCATTTAAAAGGAAAGTGATCATGTGTGCGGAGACGGACGGAAATCGGGCCGCATCAAGGGTGTTCGGAGAATCTGAAACTTTCGAGCGGGACTGGTGCAAACAGGAGGAGCGGATTTTCGCCAGCAAAGCAATGCGGAACGGTTTCAGTGGACCGAAGCAGGACGTAATCTGCAACGATCCACTTCGGCGATACGATCGCCTTGGCCCTGTCCTGAAAGCAATCTGCGACGCGGAAAATCTGCCGCGCGCCGTGTGCCGTCGCGTTGAAGAGAGGCATGCTAGTACGAAGGTCAATTCGCTCACCGCGCTTCGTCACTTCAGCGTTTTGACAGTTCGTTTCCGCGGTCAGCAAGCGAGATGTGTTCATGTTGTGGGATGTGGCAGTCCGACGAAGTGTCAGCTCACGCACTAACGCATGTTCTACCTTCTAGACTCACCTGTTCGTCGTCTGGGGCAAGGAATTCCTGGAGGCCTGCTGCTGGCATTACAACGGAAAGTCTGCCTGGAGGTGGGCTGCGCAAGCGTCGGCTAGGACGATAATATCTGAGGGCACGTGATCTTCACCTTATCAAGGGCACGTCGCCATCCGATGACTACATAAGCAGACAGCGGCGATCAACGCATCGCAGTCCGACGAAGTGTCAGCTCACGCACTAACGCATGTTCTACCTTCTAGGTAAGCAAGTTTGCACAGGTGTTGAATAGTTACTTGATTTAATTCTAATTGTACACTTCGTCGGACTGCAACTTTGTTTTTGTGTCTTACCTTAGTGTTCATATGTGTGGTGCTACAATTAGTTAGTATGTCTTCTACATCTCTGGAAAATAGTTGTTCCACATGCTTGAAGCCTGTGAAGAAAGACACTGACAGCTTGCATTGTACTGTGTGTAATTCCTTTTTCCATATCGGGAAATGCTGTGGTCTTTCAAAGCAGGTCTTGAAGACGCTAGACAGACAAAGATGGTTATGCGCGAATTGTAAGTCGAAGCATGTCTCTGAATCTGAGAGTGATAGTGATGGTGACACGACGGAACCAACAATGCGGGAAATAATGAAGGCCATCCGCGCACTCGATAACAAGGTATCAAAGATTAGTTCACGTGTGGACAACCTCGACAAAGCCATTCAGGCACAATCTGCAAAGAACAGCTCGGTGTTACAAATAATCGAAAAGCAATCCAAGGTTATTGAAGGCATAGAAGCGTCAATGGAAGTGCTTTCATCGAAGCATGATGAAATGAAAACAGCGCTGGACGCATTCAGTACCGTGGTGACTGGCTTAAGGAAGCGTTCAGATGAACTGGCCGGGTGTGTAGCCGTGAATAACAGAAAGATAAGCGAGCTGAGTTTAGCACTGAATAACCTTGAGGCTTATTCGCGCAGAAATAATATTGAAATTCATGGTGTGAAACAAATCCCAAACGAGGACCTTACTACCATAATGAGATCTCTCGCCGCTAAGATAGACGTCCTGCCAGAGACAGTAGATGCAGTAGAAATAGTACATAGGCTTCCAAATAGAGAAGGAAAGGTCCCGGTCATTATTGCTAAATTCAAGTCACGACTAGACAGAGATAAATGGTTTCAGAAGCGCAACGCAATGAGACAGGAAGGGATATACATAAACGAAAACTTGACGCCACAGACCAAGAAGTTACTTTGGCAAACCAAGGAGCAGGCCAGGGCCAAGAACTATAAATTCGTCTGGGTTAGAAACGGAGTTGTTTTTGTAAGAAAGGAGCAAGGATCCGGTGCCGTGAGAATTCTTGAGGAAGGTGACCTTGAAAGGCTTCGCTAGCATGAACGAAGAATTTGTTTCGCTTGCTGAGTGGAACTGTCACAGGAATAGTTGCTTGACGAATTCTCATGCTAGATCTGTGCTGGACCTCGTGCATGTGAATGTTAGAAGTATTAGGAAGCATTGGGAACTATTGAATTTTTATCTGAATTCTATTACATCTCTGGACGCCTTGTTGTTAACTGAAATAAATATTAAGGCGGAGGAGTCAAGTGTCTTCAAACTACAGGGTTTTCATTCCTATTCACATTGCCGCAGGTTAGGTAAGGGTGGCGGCATTTCCGTGTTTGTTAAGGACACATGGTTTAGTGAGCAGATATCGTGTTTTTACAGCAGCTGAAGTAGTTTCCATTTCTGTAAGCAATAAAAAAACAATTTAATTATAGTCGCTCTATACCGCCCCCCTAACTCTGACTTACAGACATTTCTGTTAGAATTGTCGCAGTTTTTAAATAAATATAGCAACAGCAATGTCATTCTCGCTGGTGATCTGAATATTGATATTTCCGAAATACGAAAGCGAGGAGTTGCGGATTACCTCGACTTGCTTGCTGCAAATGGTATCGAACATGTAATACATAGTTTTACTCGTGAAGAGATATCTGGCACTACGATCTCAAGGTCGTGCATTGATCATATAGCTATAAGATGCTGTGCATTTGAGTCATGCGCAGCGGTGATCCGCAAAAAAGTTGCGGATCATTATTTTACGGCATTGTGTGTCTATGAGGCGACCGCAGAGAAAGATGATTGTAGAGCACGCACTGTGAACATTATAAATGATAGAACCATTGACAGCCTAATAAAGAATTTTGACTGGGATTCTCTAATTACAAACAATCATATTTTGACCTACGAACTTTTAGTAAAACAATTTGACAAGTTTTACGCATCCTCCAGAAGCAAAATTCAGCTAAAGCTTAGAAATCCGGATAAAAAGTGGATCAGTCTAGATATTGTGCAACTGTCTTATGAAAAAGATAAACTTTGGAATCTCTGTAAATCTCAGCCTTCTGACCTTGCTCTGAAAGAACAGTACCGTGTAACACGTAACAAGCTTACAGCAATGTTACGGTTGAGAAAAAAAGAATTTTTTTCTGCTGAGTTTAGCAAGTGTAATGGCAACATGAGAAAGACATGGGGTCTCTTGAGTGAACTAATGGGAAGGCCCAAAAAAGGTAATCTAGATGATCAGATATCATCGGCATTTGCAAGTGAAAATCCCTTGGCTACCGCGAATTCATTCAACGAAATATTTGTGTCATCAATTGATGATCTAAAACAGCATTCTCGTGTTAGTCCAGTAACATACCACGGACGAACGCTTGCAAATTCCGCTTTTCTGCCATCAGTTGATGATTACGAGTTGTGGAGTATCATTAATACCCTACCGCTAGATAAGCCTCCTGGCTACGACAATATTAGAATGAAGGATCTAATAAATAATTATTCCAAACTAAAAAATGTACTTTTGCATATTATGAATGGCTGTTTACAAACAGGTAACATACCACAGGGGTTAAAAATATCGGTTATTAGGCCAATATATAAGTCTGGTAAGAAGTCTGACAAGACGAACTATCGTCCTATATCAATACTGCCATCGCTCAGTATTATAATGGAGAAAATCGTTCACAGAAGTATGGTGTCTTTTTGTGAGAAGTTCTCGATATTAAATGGTGCTCAGTATGGCTTCCGGCGGCATCTTGGAACGGTTGACCTCCTAGAGGATTGCTGTGACCTAATCCATAAGGATATAGATAAAAATCAGATTGTGCTTGGCCTATTCATAGATGTGAAAAAGGCTTTTGATACTGTTGACCATGCTGTCATGCTACAAAAGTTAGAAAGTGTTGGGTTTAGAGGATTGTATCAGCAGTTTTTTTTCGGGTTATTTTACTGGGCGCCTACAATCTGTCAAGATAAAAGACCAATTCAGTGATTTCAAGCGTATTGCGTATGGTGTTCCGCAAGGTTCCGTATTGGGCCCATTTTTATTTAACATCTATGTGAACGACTTGGCTGATCTGAAGCTAAACTCGCGACTTTTTCAGTACGCTGATGATACAGCATTGATCATATCGCATGAGTCCCACAGTGAAGCTTTGACGTTATTACAGGCTGACGTCGAGGCACTTTTTGATTGGCTATCCAATAACGAATTATGTGTAAATAAAGCGAAAACCAAGCTAGTGTGTTTTAGAAATCCCCACAAGAAAGTTGAGCTCAGACAATCCATTTTACTTCATGGCAGCTCGTGTACGGGGTGTCAATGCTCACAGATACCCTTCTATCCCACTGTTAAATATTTAGGAATGTACTTAGATGAAAAAATGTCCTGGTGTGATCATGTAGAATACATAGTTAAGCGCCTTCGACTGCTTTCTCTCCAATTATATCGAATTAAACACAGTAGTTCTGTTCAGCTGCGCAAAACTGTATTCAAAGCGATGGGCGAATCGATCCTGCGGTACGGTATTACGGTGTATGGTTCTTGCTCGCACTCCCGAGCTAAACAAATTGACAAAGTTTTACATCGGCTGTCAGCAAACATATTGTATGGCACAAACTGTGATGACTTAGACACCATTTCAAACATGAGGGCGGCTGAAGTTACTTCTTTACATAATTTATTTATGCAAGTAGTGGTTATCAGAAATTACTTCTCCTGTAAATTCAAACAATTAGAAAGCAAACCACGAGTCTTAAGGAGTGTGTATCGTTATAAACTTCCTAAAATATATACACATTATGGAAAGAGATGCCGGGATTTTACGTCCCCTTTCACTTTAATCAGTTGCCTCAGGAAATGCTGTGCTTTCATTCGGTAAAACAATTGAAATCTGCTCTGAAATCTTGGTTGCCTATCAGTGTATAATATTTGTGCTCAACTACTTTCTCCTGTAACTTCGCTTCTTGAGTATTATTACTTCCTGTGTTTTATTTGATTTGTTCATTTACTTAGATTATCTGTGATAATGTCTTATATCATTATTGTATTATTTGAGTCACGTATGCTGTACAATGCTCTTTTTATTTTCATTTTTCGTGTATGTGCTGAGTAGACACTATAGCGACTGCCGTGTCCCGCCCACAAGCGATTACGCTTCCGCGGGCACGAATACTACTTTGTATTTTACTTGGAATAAAATATGTATGTATGTATGTATGTATGTTTGCTTGTGCGCGCGTGACACCACGCTTGTTACGTTACACCGTGATTTCCTTGTTACATCGCGCGCGTGACACCGTGCTTTGGTAAGCGAATGTTTACAACTTTATACGGCCGATAAAACTGCTATCCTTACTTCGTATAGCGGTCTACTAATTTGCTATCGCATTCGATGCATCGGCTTTCGGGCGAAACTGCGACTTTTTATTGCGATAGCAATTATATGGACACTTCAACCGGATTTCTGCCGTCGGCGTCGGCGTCGCCGTAGCCGTCGCCGTGACGTTCCGTATAGATAAAATCTTCACCGCGCGCCGTATGCCAGAGCGGAAGCGTGCTGGGACGCGCGCTATCACGGAGAGCGAACGCACTCAATCTCCCACGCGCAAGCAACGAAGCGGGAAGCCAGCGCCGGAGGGAGCGGGGAGGGGGGGGCACTTCTACTGTGCCAACAACCGCGCTCGTCGCTCGACCGCACGGTCTCTTATCTCTCCCACGCGCAAGCAAGGAAGCGGGAAGCCAGCGCCGGAGGGAGCGGGGGGGGGGGGGGGGCGCACTTTTCCTCTGCCCACAACCGCGCTCGAAGCCAGCGCCGGAGGGAGCGGGGGGGGGGGGGGGGCGCACTTTTCCTCTGCCAACAACCGCGCTCGTCGCTCGCCGCACCGTCTCTTATCTCCACACAGCTCTGACCTTTATGCACTATGCGTTCGCCGCTCAGTTTCTGTTGAAGCGATAGACCGCACGTACCTTTGCCCGCTGCTGCGGCGTATATATGCGCTTGCTGCCAGCGTTTTGACAGTCGTTGTCTGCAGTCATTCAGTGTGATCTATTCATGTTTGTTTGTGCGCGCTCACACCACGCTTGTTCATTCAGTTAGTAATAGTCGGGCCACATTTTCCAACGCACGCTACACATGTAATGCTGCCCGGATCGGCAGTGCAGCGCTACAGGTGTGTCCCTTCGCACGCGCGCTGCCCACGGGAAGCGCTTCTCATCAACACCACCGTTTCACACGCGCCTTCTCGTGGTCATCGAGTCTCTCTTCATGTCGGTCTACTTAGGCCGCAGCACACCTGCTTACTTAATCAGCTCATGTTTACTACAATTCATATTGTTACCAAAGCCGCTCACCTTACTTCGTATGACATTGCTGTGTTGCTATCGCATTCATTGCTTCGCCCTTAGGGCGAAACTGTGACATTTTTTTATTCATCGCAACTTCAGTGCATCGGGAGGAAAACTGTTTTTCCAAATGACAGTTGCATTTCTGTTTGAAAGCATGAGGTGCGCGGTACTGTAAAGGACATTTTTTTTTCATAACGAAAAACGGGTGCACGTTACAATCGAGGGCGCGTGAGAATCTAGTAAATACGGTAGTCGTGCTAGCCGTAGGGAGGCATTGTCAAATGTTCAAGCCGGGCGGAACTCGTTGGAGGGGCCACGGGAGATGCTTTTTGCGTGCGCCGCAACGAGGATGGTAATTGATCGTGCGCTCCTTCAAAAAGTGCAACATCTCTAATTCGCTTAATGATACTGAATATAGTGCTCTGTTTGAAGATGTCAGCAATAAGATAGTGACGAGGCTAGCAGCGATGGTGACATAGAATGAGCTCGGCATGTTCATATGTAATGTTTCATTTTACGAATGCTGCCCTCGCGTTTTCGTTCGGCCTACATTCGAGGTAAGATTTTTTTTTTTGGGGGGGGGTTCAAACTTTTGGGGGGTTGGCTTAGATCGAGTAAATACGGTAACTGAGCCACTGCGCCGGGTTTCAAAACCAGTGGCTGCTTTATTTGAGAGTGGCTAAAAATCAAATGATTCATTCAAGGGCCATTTGCCAACTGCTTTATGCACAAGCAACTCTGTAACATTGTAAAGCTAAGCAAACATTGTAAAGCTACGCCAAACCCAAGACGAATGCATAGCAGCACATACTAATGTCACTAGCAGCTCACTGACAATTGGCTTAGATGAGTATGCTATTGGAAGCATGAAACATAAACGAAAGCTGCTTAGAAGCTTTTTTTTTCTCAAAAAGCCAGCACTTGAATGGGTGCTGTTTTGGTGTAGTGCAACTTACACGGACGCAGATAAAAAAAAGTATCCACAGACAGTCTTGTTCTTCCTCTATATCCATGTACTAGTTGCGCTACACCAAAAAGCTTCCATGATGACATACCAATAAGCCCATATCTCAACACTATTGAACTTAAACGAGTGTAATACCTACAAAACATAAAGAACTTGGATTCCAGCTTTCTGGGGGAAATAAATGAATTTTAAAATTTGACTTAGTACCCTTATCCTTTGCATCCCTGTCTGAAGTTCCTAAGCCACCAATACACAATGAACATCTTGCAACTTCCTACTAGGACTTTAGTTTGTAAAATATTGCTGCACTTACAAGTATGTCGACGATGCCACATACACCACCAAAGGATATGCATACACCAGAAGACAGATCAAGTACAAACAAATCAACATACAAATATTCCTTACCAAAGTCTTCTAATCTAAAACTCGATGCTGCAGCAGTATTACTCTGAGGAGTTGAAGACTGCAACGATTCAATGGCACCACGGCCCTCGACAGTTGCAGATTGTAAATCAGCAGCACCATGATTCCCGACACTTGCAGGTTCTGAGGAATAAACATATTCACACAATCACTGCACTTATTCAACTACACACACCTGCCATTTACCTGATGGTTGCCTATATTCTTTAGTTTCTCTGCTCACCCGATAATAAATGTATCCCCGAATTTCTTGGTGGCTTTTAATTCCTTAGTGACACTAAACTACCTGCAATATATTTACTGGGAAAGTTAGGCACTGAATTAATATGGGAAATTTCAAGCACGTTCTTGGTGTACCTCACAGATGTTTGAATTTCAAAGCTATTTTCTATACTAGGTGTATTCATTGTGATCATTTATGGTATGTCTTAGCAAACTGAAAGAGTGCATCATACGCGAAAATGCTGCACTTCAAACTAGCACCCCTTACAAACATCAAGCACGCAAAACATCTGCTGGTTTGCCGTGTTGTATGGTCTGCCGTGTTGTCCTACCACTTCAGCATTGCATAATGCAACATAAGCTCCGAGCTACAACATGCATATTACTTACCTCTCTGGCCCAACTCCCTTGGCATGGTGGCCTTCTCTACTGGGAGTTTTGCACGTCCTGCAAGAAGGCAATACTTGTGAGCTGCGTCAAAGAACTAGATGCCCATGTGAAAAAAACTTCCTCTACAATATCTTAGGTCCCGTCAGTGTATAGGGCATGCATGACTTGAGTGAACACAGCATAACGGGATCAGTACTGCGTAATGCAAAGCGCGTGTATTGTTAGACAATGAGTTGCCTGTCTGACAATGCGCCCTTGGTGCAGGCACAACGCAGGTTGTGTACCCTAGAATATCAAAATAATAGTGTTGAAAGACCATATGGAAACAAACATTGTTATTGCAAATGCATATTCTTGTAAAGCGAAAACCTTACTAAAGTGATCACAAAGCAAGTGCCTCTAGGGCATTCAATATTACAGTGCTTTCGAAGTTAAGTGCAATTTAATAAATACCTTATGCTAGCTACACAAATGTTTGCAGAGGTGGTTTATGTGATTCACAGCAGGCACAATTTCAGCAAAACAAATACATAGTTAATGAAAGTTTGTAAATTTTTATTTTTATTTTGCAGTTATATATTTGTGTTAGAAACTTGAAGACAATTTTATGTGAAGGCAACTTCCCTTTAATCCTGCTAAAGCACTTGTGTTCCGAGATAAATTTTATACTCAGTATGCCTAATCTTCCAGGGTCAAAGATAGCCTTATTTTAGAGGAAGATGACCACGCATGCTGCAGCTTGATGCAGAAGCCTCTTGTATTCCGGGAGCAGGAGCACAGCTGTTGTCAGCTTTCCCTGGCTTTTACACTGGCATGCTAACCACAATGTGCTATGTCACATGGTGGGTTTGCCTTGTGTCGATGCCTCCCTCTCCTCTGAATGCGAAATTAGCTCATAGTGAGGCAAATTTTCTTATGAATATAATGAAACACAAGTACTTTATAAGAACGAAACAAAATGTAGTTGTCTTCAAAACTGACTGTATTCAAGTTTGCAATATAAATGGACAACATGAATGCGACAAAAAATACTAAAACATTTTTGTTAATTATGCATCACGAGACTACTTTGTTGCAAATATAGCCTTGGCGCTCGAAGTGTCTCAGCAAAGGTGCTTGAAGTGCCTGTGCAAGAACAATTTGTATAGCCGGCATAGTGTTAAGATTACTGACACTTGGAACGCAATATATGTGGACACACTATGCAGGATGGATATCGTCAGATTCAATAAGAGGTGCTTCAGTAAGTTGCAAGTACAGCCTTAATGTGAATCCTACACACCAGCAATGTCTCTGTAATGCAACGTTTCTTTCATGATAAAAATAAACTTTTTGCAGGGGTCTTCGACCGCCCGTTGGTCTTGGTAAAAAAACACAGTCCTCCAGATCGCATACGCTGCTGTGAATGTCTGTCAAATTTCGCAGTCGTGCACATGGAGCTCACAAGCAGAGCAGCAATTCACCTTTTTCTGAAACACTCTTTTCAACAGAAGCCTTCTCTATCTTTGCGGGTGCTACATTTCGTCATATAGCATATTCCAATAGAGGGCTGCTATTGGCCAACAGCTGACATCAATCGAGAAGGGTGTTTGGATCAGTGTAATTCTTCCTATTGTTACTGCGTATATTTATTAATACTGTTTAATAAACAAGCAGAAGTTAGCAAAAATATGCTTTCGAATTTACGTATTTCAGGAAGCCTACTATTGTCTGCTCTTGTGCAGCGTAGAAATTAAACTGACCACACTTCTTATCGGTGTTGTAGCCATTCGGTCTCATTATTTCAATTTGTTTTGCACATTCAACTAGCCTTGAACTTTGTGAAACTTAAGGTCAGACCCCACGTACATTTGCCAGCACGTGCTCACTCCTGGTTAGATGCCTTGGCAGACATCACTTCATACTGAGCTATCGATATTGCCTCAAATACGCAAATTGGATGTGGTACTATCGTTCGGTCAAGCTGGTTCAGGCCAAAGCTGGTCCACACTGCGTAACTTAGGCAGATTGGAGCACATGAGCCCAAGCATGCATTTAAGCCCTATTGCGCACAGGCAAATGCTGTGCAGATGCATTACCACTGCAAGTGGCTGCATCTGTTGCACATAAAAAATACCGCAGGTGCCCTTGGGTGCCGCAATGAGCCCACTCGCTCAGCTCACTGCGCCTCACTGAGGACAAGCGTGCTTGGCATAGCCTTTGCAGTGCACGGCATTGAAGCACCTGAGCACCACGAAGGGGATCAAAGGCGATTTTTGGCTGCTGATAACTTCGCTTCTGCTGAACGCATTGAAGCACTTTTTGCTGCAAAGTATTTATAATATAGTCTATTGTGACTTCAAGCGCATTTCTCGATTTTGATAAAAAGTTTTTCAGGGCTGCTTTAACAGTAGATATGTACGGGGTATAAAATAAGGATGAATGATGCTTCTAAAAGGTAATCATTGCATGCTATACAAGCACTCCTGTTGGAATGTCCGTCCAATATGATAACACATAACAGTCCTTACTCTACATCAAATACAGAAAAGATGTTTTTTTAGTCACCCTTTGTTCTATTTCGAAACACCTTACTGCCCAAACTGCACAAAACAAGATAGTGCTAGTAATAAACATCAAACTAGATCACACAGCAGAAGGTAGAACTTGCCTCTAATATTCGAAGGTGTCACAGGGTACTGTTGCGCTCGCACTGACACATCAAACGATGTGGCATAGACAACTCGGCTTTCTGAAAGGTTTTTGTAGGAGGCATCTGAGCTGTGAACATTTTACTAGTACCTCAATAGCAACACTCATCAGGACTGCCACCACTAAATGACAACTGCTAAATGAAATAGGATGTACCCCACAAAGACAGTGTTAATTATCCCATTGCCAAGAAATCACAAACCGAAACGAGAAAACCAAGTAGAAAACCAAGACAACAAAGCAACACGTGCTGCCAGCTGTTTCTGCTTGTTGCTCCACCAATGCTAGGAATGATCACAAACATTTGACACACTGTATTGCATTTAGGAAGCACAGTTGATCCCTTATTATGTTTCTTTGTTTAGGCAGTGCTGATATGAGACAAGAAAATAGATGTCTGCAAAGCAATATTCTCCAATAACAGTGACTGTGCTTGCACAACATTAACAAAACACACTGCAGCTCTTTTACTGAAGTGGTGGCAACACAAACATTTCTAGCATTTGTGCATGAGCCATTAAAGCTCAAAAGAATTTCAGTTTTTCTTCCAGCATATTCTGTTTCACGGAAGTTTGTGGCTAGAGAAACACTAATGCTTCATCATTAAAATAAATTTGCCCCTACAGCGCCCTTTTTTTGTGTGTGTGCTTGCAATGCTTCGAAAAGTGCATGCTTCGAAAAGTGCATTCTTAAATGAGGCACTTATTTATAGCAGTTCATCTACATGCATTTTCTCTGCAAATGCACCAACTCTAGATCGTATATTTTCGCAACCACTTGCAGTTACATTTACCAAACACCAAGATAACTGAAGAAGAAAACTTGTACTTTTCCTTTCGTTCACAGTTTCACTTGGGGAAGAAACAATGAAACAAATTAGATTTGAAACGGCAATGAACGAATGCCAAGAACCTCCACTTCTGTACACAGAGCACAGCTGGTGCAATAGCAGGCACGCCAAATTTCGAAGGTGTGCTAGAAATTTGCTACATTTGGCTTCTTTATAGAAGGCATATCGCCTTACCATTGTGCTCGGCTCTGCATTGTTCACCTATCTAGCACTCTAAACAAAAGAGGTTCACAGAAAGATTAAGACGTAAGAAGAAGCTTTACCCTGTGGCCAACACCGATTTCTTAATTGAAATTAATGCAAAATGCAAATATGTTTTCATGAGACATCCGCTGGACCGATATTGCTGCACTTAAGAGGGAGAGTTAAATTATAGTGACTGTAGAAACAAATTTTAACTTAGGAATATAATGTTTGACAAAAAAACTTTAGTATGTATGATACAATCGCATTGCCTTCAGTGCAGTTTAGACATCACTTATCGAAGACGTAAGTGAAGTGCTCTAGGCTTCTGCCATGCATGCTGTAAATGCAATTATCAACAAGGCATTACCTTTTCCTTGCTCCTTTTCTTTCCTCGTGGCAAGTCCACCAAAACCTTCCTGGGACGCTTTTCCTTCTATGCCTCCATCTCTTCCTCAGATTCTGCAGATTATATAGCAATGCGGCATGCAAAGAAAGCACACGCAGACACAAATCTGTCTCCTACAAGGCCTAGTCAAATATTGCTCCTACGAACACAACAGCGCCGTTCACAATCCAAGGAGAGACACCGCCTGTAGGAGACTCTGCAACTATTTAAAGCACGTCTACATCAAATGCTCATGATGCAACTGTTGTTCGACAGCGGATACTGAAAATTAAAGACTCCAAGTGAGTGCACATACAGGTAGTGCTACCCCGCATTTTCGAGACAATTCATTGTGTGAGAATGTCTAGCGAAGTTGCTTTTAAATGTTACTGCGGCCACTGCCTAAACACAACGCACGCTCTTCGATGCATGGCATCACTGTGAAAGGGTACGAATGGAACTTGACATGTCACTTACCAGCGAGATGCAGAATCTGCGCTTCATAAAAATCGCCGATGGTGTCTTCGTCCCCAGGCCAGTAGACTCAAAATCGGTAACGTTTTTAGGAGTGAAATCCTTTATAGCGGAGGGCTTCACGACAGCCGTCTTGCGAGCGAATTTATATTGCACAAACGCAAACATCTTCACACAGCAAGAACACACGAACGAGCAGTCAGCACTGCAAGAGTCAGCGTTCTACCACGTGCGTGGTATGTGACGTCACATTGACGACGTCACCCAATGTCATGTGATCAAAGGCGCGAACATACGAAAGTGCCACACTGCTTTTCCTATGGACGGACGGACGGAAAAAAAAACTTTATTGATAAAAGCACCTGCGAGGTTGCCGGCCCGGGCTCCTATCGGGCTAGTCTCGCTATTTGCGGGACGCACAATTGAGCTGTTTCATTCAAAACATGTTCTATTAGGTGTGCCCCTACCAAATGAGTCACCATTACGCCGTTATGAGGTTAGGAAATGTTGCTTGCCCGTTTTATTTTGCTCGTTTTTTTTTCGTTTTTTTCCCTTACTGACACGAAAAAACACTGGCTTGATTTCCGGTCGCGCGGTTGCTAATAGTGCACGGCTTCGTCTAACTCTTCGGGGTTATGACGGTTGTTTATGTATAACTTTTCCATATGTGGTCGTTCACAAGCATCTATATCGAACAATTAACATTTAAGATTATAAATGTTACAAGCCAACAGCATCGTGCATGCTTGAGCGTTTGCACAGAATGTTAGGCTCACTTAATGTGTGGTACGGGGATGTAATATTTCCTACGACTTGTACAAACTGACATTTAGGAGGCTGTTTATACAGCGAGATATGTTAATGCAGATGCTGATGTTCCCGTCCCTACGAAGGAAGTACAGGAGGTACAGCGAGGAAGTAATGAAGGACGTACAGCGTCGCAGACTTCCAAGCGCCACCAACTGCCGGTCACTTCACGCAACCAAGCGCAAGATGTAAACATAATTAAGGCTCCAAATATTTTCACTATCTTCATTTCGGTTATCATCACCACCACCCCTTTCTACGTAGCCTTAGCTGCTACTTTAGGAAAGTATACGGAGCTATGTGGCTGATAACGGAGCACGCGGTGATGAAAAGCGCGAGTTGTCACCAGTGGCGTAATCACGGTATATATATATATATATATATCATCATCACCACCCTTTTCTACATAGCCTTAGCTGCTACTTTAGGAAAGTATACGGAGCTATGTGGCTGATAACGGAGCACGCGGTGATGAAAAGCGCGAGTTGTCACCAGTGGCGTAATCACGGTATATATATATATATATATATATATATATATATATATATATATATATATATATATATATATATATAGAAAAGGGTGGTGGTGATGATATCCGAAATGAAGATAGTGAAAATATTTGGAGCCTTAATTATGTTTACATCCTGCGCTTGGTTGCGTGAAGTGACCGGCAGTTGGTGGCGCTTGGAAGTCTGCGACGCTGTACGTCCTTCATTACTTCCTCGCTGTACCTCCTGTACTTCCTTCGTAGGGACGGGAACATCAGCATCTGCATTAACATATCTCGCTGTATAACCAGCCTCATATATATATATATATATATATATATATATCTTACACCGTGGTCAGGGGCAAGGCACGTACCGCCTCCCCCCCCCCCAACCCCTAAATCAAGACAAAAAAAGCTGCTTGTGTCACTGGATGTCACGAGGAAATAATACGAGAAAATTAATGGCAAGTGATGCACGCGCCAAGGGTCCCACGAGCCGGCTTTGGCAGGAAAGTAGCACGGCCGCTGCATAAAAAAACTAAACGACTTTTTTTAATCCAGCGGCCGTGAAAGTAGTATGCGGTTGGTGCGATCGTTGTCTAATGCCGAGGTTCAATTGCGTTGTCGGCCATGTACATTGTTACAGCGAAGCTGCATATGGCTAGGATCTGCTGGATCGTCTCCGGCGACATAAACGAACATGTGGGCCGATCCTGGTGATGTGCAGAAAGGGTATATATATATATATATATATATATATATATATATATATATATATATATTGTAGTGACAAATACCGGCGCCAGCAGAGGACGAAGAAGAAGACGTTTCTTGTTGTTGGTGCTCGCTCTCGCTCCGCTTGGCCGTTGCCTGTTTCTGGTCTTCATAAAAACGCCAAGCGCATCTAACCTTGAACGCGTCTTATCAATTGGTGGAGCGTGCTGGTTCCCTCTTCATCCTAGAACTCCGTACCCGGACTCTACCCCCCGCCTCGGCAATGCCTGACGACGCGCCACAGCAGGGTGCTCCCGCACCACCGGTGGTCGCCTGCTCCGGCGTACCACGACAGCGAGACCCTGTCATTTTCAACGGCACCGACGAGCACGACGTCGAGGACTGGATCACTTCGTATGAGCGGGTAAGCGCCCACAATAAATGGAATGACGGCGACAAGCTCAGCTACGTCAACTTCTACCTGGCGGGCGTAGCACAGCTGTGGTTCCACAACCACGAAGCTGATATTGCCAACTGGTCCGCCTTTAAAGCGAGCTTCGCGGAAGTCTTCGGCCGACCCGCTGTTCGCAAGCTCCGCGCAGAACAGCGCTTAAGCGGTCGCGCCCAACAATCCGGCGAGAACTTCACGTCCTACATCGAGGATATTGTGGACCTCTGCCGTCGCATCAACCCTGCGATGTCCGAAGCCGATAAAATACGACACATCATGAAGGGGATCGAGGACGACGCATTCCACATGCTCATAGCCAAAAATTCCCAAACTGTCACGGACGTGGTTCAGTACTGTCAGAGCTACGACGAGTTGCGGAAACAGCGCATTGCTATACGCCTCCCGAGCTCTGACACAGCCAACATGTCAGCGTTAACTGTAGGCTCCGTTTCTGCTGACACCACAATGCTCATGCGGCAGATACAGCAGTTTGTCCGAGAAGAAGTGGCGCGACAATTGTCGCTTGTTTCCTGCGTCCCGGACTCTGCGCAGGCGCTTGGTCCGACGTTACGACAGGCCATAGAGGAGCAAATTTCTGAGGCTCTCCCAACCACCTACCAGCATCCGCCTGTTTCCGCTCCACTCACCTATGCTGAGGTCGCACGCCGCCAGTCACCAGCAATGCCACTCCGCACGGATCCTGTTCGACCAGCAAATACCTGCTACGCTGCGCGTGCGCCTGTCCACCCGAACCCGCCTCCTTTTCGCCGTCCCGCACCGCCGTCCACTAATCCTTGGCGCACCCAGGACAACAGGCCTATTTGCAAGTCTCGCAAGCGTCCTGACTTGCCTTTCCGACGCTGGACTGCAGCTTAACCTGAAGAAGTGCCACTTTGCCGCCCGCCAGCTTACCATCTTAGGTCATGTTGTCAGCAAGGACGGTGTCCTTCCCGACCCTGCAAAGCTTCGCGCCGTCGCCGAGTTCCCCAGGCCGTCTACGCTGAAGGAGCTCCGTAGCTTTACAGGCCTGTGTTCGTACTTTCGCCGATTCGTGCGTAATTTTGCGTCCATAATCGCCCCCTTAACGCAGCTGCTTGCCAACAGCCAAGGCATCTCGGCATGGTCTACAGCTTGCGAAGACGCGTTTGCCACCTTACGCCATCTTTTGATTTCCCCCCCCCCCCCTATTCTACGCCACTTTGACCCAGACGCTCCAACAGAAATCCACACAGACGCTAGTGGAGTCGGCCTGGGCGCTATTCTAGCCCAGCGTAAGTCTGGCTTCGAAGAGTACGTCGTCTCTTACGCCAGCCGCACTCTGACCAAAGCGGAAATGAACTATTCGGTCACGGAAAAAGAATGTCTTGCTATCGTTTGGGCAATCACCAAATTTAGACCTTACGTATATGGCCGTCCATTTGATGTCGTGACTGATCACCACGCCCTGTGCTGGCTGTCGTCATTAAAGGACCCATCTAGTCGCTTAGCTCGTTGGGCGCTTCGTCTCCAGGACTATGACATCCGTGTTGTCTACCGGTCAGGCCGTAAGCATTCGGATGCCGACGCTCTTTCGCGCTCACCACTGCCTGATGAGTCTGGTGCTGCGTCTGTCTCAAGCTATGATTCTTCCTCTCTTACATTGGCCGACATGCCATCCGAGCAACGCCGGGATCATTGGATAGCATCTCTTCTAGAGTATTTATCTCAGCCATCACCCCGCACCACCGACCGCTCACTTCGGCGCACTGCTCGCCACTTTGCCATCCGCGAAGGGCTCCTGTACCGCCGCAACTACCTCTCTGATGGCCGTAAATGGTTGCTAGTGATTCCTCGCCATCTACGTTCTGACATCTGTGCCTCTTTTCATGCGGATCCTCAATGCGCCCATGCCGGTGTCCTAAAGACGTATGCACGCCTACGGCTTCCATACTACTGGCGCGGAATGTACCGCTTCGTTCGGCAGTACGTCCGCTCGTGCTCCAAGTGTCAACGCCGCAAGAGCCCACCTAACCAGATAACAGGGCCGCTTCAACCATTGCCTTGTCCCTCCCGGCCTTTCGACCGTATCGGCATTGACTTGTACGGCCCTCTACCGTACACCCCAGATGGCAACCGCTGGGTTATCGTCGCCGTGGACCACCTCACGCGCTACGCCGAAACTTCAGCGCTTCCGGCGGCCACAGCTCGTGAAGTCGGCTCGTTCATCCTTCGCAACCTTGTTCTTCGACATGGTGCGCCTCGCGAGCTACTGAGTGACCGTGGTCGTTCATTCCTCTCCGAGGCTGTAGAAGCCCTGCTCCGCGAATGCAACATTGTCCATATAACTACGAGCGCCTATCATCCGCAAACCAATGGTATGACTGAACGCTTCAATCGCACTCTCGGCGACATGCTCGCTATGTACGTTTCTGCTGACCACACTAACTGGGACCGCATCCTTCCCTTTGTTACGTATGCCTACAACAGCGCCACTCAGTCGACCACAGGATTCTCTCCTTTCTTTCTTCTTTATGGTCGCGAACCTTACTCGTTTATGGACACGATTCTTTTGCATCGCCCCGACGCTTCAGAATCTACGACTCTATCCGAAGCTGCCACCTATGCCGAAGAATGTCGTCAGATCGCACGTTCTCTTACCGCGCAAAACCAGGCCAGCCAGCAACATAGTCGAGACGCCGGCTTGTCCTTTCCATCATATTCACCTGGATCGCTGGTATGGCTCCGCGTTCCCTCATCTACTCCCGGCCTTTCCACAAAGTTCATCTCAAAGTATGACGGCCCTTACCGGGTTCTACGACAGACGTCCCCGGTCAACTACGTCATTGAGCCCGTTCAACCATCTACGGACCAACGGCGTCGCGGACGCGAAACTGTTCACGTCGACCGACTGAAGCCGCACTACGACCCACCAGTGCTGCCTGTTCCATAGGTCGCCAGGATGGCTCCTTTTTCGCCGGGGAGTGATTGTAGTGACAAATACCGGCGCCAGCAGAGGACGAAGAAGAAGACGTTTCTTGTTGTTGGTGCTCGCTCTCGCTCCGCTTGGCCGTTGCCTGTTTCTGGTCTTCATAAAAACGCCAAGCGCATCTAACCTTGAACGCGTCTTAGCAATATATATATATATATATATATATATATATATATATATATATATATATGGTTATGTATAAATGCCTTACACAGGTGTCAAATCGGATGATGGATAGTCCATTGTTATACCCATCGCCACCACCGATGTCCCTTTCACAAGTGTCGCGGTACTCGGCAGTGGCACTTCCCACCAATCCTTCTGTCTCTTTGTCGTTATGGCACGGAGGCATGTCGTTCGCTCGGACGATATAGAGCGGGAATTGAAGGAGTGCCAACGCGCACAGAAGCGCGAATGGGCGCGAAAACGACGTGAAGCGCGCCAGCTTCGCTGGACTTCTCTGTTCACAAAGTGGAAGGGCTCTGTGTGTGTGTGTGTGTGTTTTTTTTATTACAGCTAGAGGACCGAAGTGTGACGAGACAGGAAATAACCAGCCTACCGCAACGTGCCTGGAATGATACAAATATTTCGCATTAAAATGGAATGCTACATGCACACATACTAAAGTGCAACGCTCAGCGATATCCAAGATGTATATGATCGAAATGAGGCTTCGTACACACGCACGCCCAATGGCTTATGGGTACAGAATTAAATAATATTGCATGATCAAATGATGCGTCATAATATAGAGGTGCTGGCTCGCGAGCCCAACTGCAATGCCGCCAATTCGAATACATGTAAAACGCAGAAATGCTTTCCTGACGTGTTCCAAGATCCAGTATAAGTAAAATTTGAGCTGAATTTTGACCTGATTGTCTTAACGAAAATTTCCGAAAAGAGCCAAGCACGAAAAAATAAATAAAAGAACCTTATAAATTTACAAATTCTTAACTCTGCACCAAAAACAGATTTCGCAGTTATGTTCTGTAAACGACAGTCGTTTTAAAGCGAACAAATTTGGTTTATTTCTTTACAGCTTACGTGGATTTCTTACAGTACATGTTTACTAGAGACTAGAGTTCTGCAAAAGTCCTTTGACAACAATGTATTTCACAGGGGTGTAACTATACCAATGCGACCGCTTTAGATGTATTATCGTTTTCCATTGCCGGGATCAACGTTACTAGAGCAATCTAGTAACGTTGGCTGAGATATAGAGTACTTGATAGTTCCATTTCCTGAAAACGTGCCATTTTGAAAAATTTTTATTAAAAAAATGAGGACGTAAATATAAAACTTGCTGCCAAGAGTCGCAAGATTCGAACGTATTTTTTTAACTGCAACAACCTTCGTTAAATTTGATGCAGTAGTTACCGAGGAAAACGATTTCTTCGTTGATTTACATAGATAGCAAACCCCTAACTAAAGGATCGACGAGCAAGGTTCGTCAAGAAAGCTGGCGCATGTGCCCTGATTTCTAACGATCAATTTCTTTCCACAGTTTAGCCCTTCGTCATTGGGTGGCTTAGGCCGCCACGCGTGATAATATAATTTATCGCCTCAAAAAAGGTGACTCAGTAAAAAATCAACACAAAAAAAACAAAAAAAAAAGCAGCGGCCAGTTGGTGCCCACCAATGTTTTCTATCTGTAGCTTACAGACAAGTATTAGGAAGCCTACAAACAACGGAGACGTGCACAAACAGAGTTCCCAGTAATGGTTCAAAAAGGTTGATGCCTGGAATTCTTTGTATTTGTGTGTTTCTCAAAAATTAAGGTACGACATTTGGCAAAATAATAACAAGAGCTTGGTGGCTCAACCCAACACCCCGTTTCAAAGGGGACGCTCATAGCACCCATCCATCTATCCATTTCCACCAATGTATTGATCTCCACTATCTGATACAAAACACATTATGCATTGCTCACCTGTAGCCTCACAAATGCCTAGGAGGCTTCGATTTCGCATGATTTGCTTCGTTCACCATACCTCCTTTGTATAGTGTAAGGTGTGTGGTGTGCCGAAAGTGAAGCTAGCTCTTAGTAATACTTGGGATCTTGTGCTTGTCCGCAAGTATTTGCAGCAGCGTTAATAGCGTGCCCTAGGCCTAGTCTGCTTTCTGCTAGTGTTGTTTGCGCGCTCGGCATGTCGCAGAAGACGCGAGGCCGCTATAGGTGGTACTTGGAACCGAACTCGACTGAGCAAGTACCAAAGCACACTCAGCAGCATTGCCAAGCGAGCGAAAACACGGCGCGCAAGCAAGGTATGTGTATTGCTGAAAATTCATTGATTAGAACAAGTTCTATGTTTTTTTTCGGGGGGGGGGGGGGCAGAGAGGGGTGCTTTTCACATGCGACTTTGGTTTAGTGGCTGTGGCGTTCTGCAGCCGTGAACCAGGTCGCGAGTTCTGCGCGGAGACATTTAACCGCCTTTATTGCCAAGTCCGAGGACTGTTGGAGGGGCCCCTAATCTGGAGCTCCCATGAAGAGTCTCGCGGCGCAGCCTGACGATGCGGGCAGAACGCAAAAACCGTCCTGTGTGGGTTTTTGTACAGAGCTCGATCAAGGCACTAACGATGAAAGCGGCAGCGGGAGCATCAGAGCTGGATTCACAAGACGGACCGTTTTCGGCGGACTGAGCCCGACGTGGCTGAACCGCAGCGAATTGCGCCGCTTTTTGTCGTGCTGTAAACAAAAGGCTCAGCGAGAAGACTTTGGTGAACAACCACAGAAGAATTGCTACTGTGCCATTTGGGTTACAAATCTAGAATGGACAAATGAGTTGATAACTTATTACTGGCCAAAACGTATTTCGAAAGCTTTTGTAGGCAAATTAACATAAGCAATATCTGAGCATGTGAAAATATAGGTAAATGTTTCCCACAAATGTAATACATATCTTTCACATGCCACTGCTGCATTTGCCCAAGAGGCCAGTGTGTCGATTGCTGGTTGCATGCCTGTGCCAACCCTTTGGATTCCTTCCCTTAAGTACCTTAAGTACTTAAGTACTTGTGCACTTCTTCATTTAAAATGGGTAATGGAATATAGTCGAGAGTGGGAGATTGATAACTTAGGAAAACTTTCTCTATCCTCGACATTGAGTTTTGTAAGCAGCCTTTTGTATTACTGGAAAACAGGTTTACTTGTCTAATGCACATAGTGCAACAAAACAGCATTACTGTGTTGCTTCCAATGGCTGTATGATTTCTCAAGTTTTGTTGTGATTTCCTCCTTTGCTCATGTCACTGGGCCTCTTCGATAATGCAATCCCGGACTGTCCACAAACCGTCCGCGGCTTCCGGTCTGACTAGCCCTGACAGAAGAGCGCGTCACAGTCACGTGATCCAGCTGTCGGGGATTGTCCGAGATTTCGGTCGAAGCACCGCGACCGGAATTCACTCTCCTGGGTGCCGTCGTCTGCTCTTTGCTACTCGTAGATAGCCCCCTACCTAGCGTTATTATTAGCGTGGCCTCCGCAATGGTGCAGTCTCAGAGGCGTACGTCGCCGACACAACCATGAAGCTAGCACAGTGTAATCGTAGCCTGAGCGCGTAGAACGTTTTCGCAATGCGCAGTTTATTACGTCGCGCTATCCAGCTCATTGCCTGAGAAATTTAAGTGGAATTCCCACACGGACGTAAGGAAAATCGTAGTGGTGGTGAAATATATTTATTGGCCCTAAAATTGCTGTGGAGAGACTCCGAAATTATGGTCGTGCCACGTCGCTGTTCATGCAGAAAGCACCCGCCTACATCCTCAACGCTTGCGAGACCGTCTGCTAATTAAAGGCCCGACGCGTGGGAGAGCGCGTGTACACCGTCTACTAATCCTGCACGTCAAAAATCAAACGCTCGAACTTGGTAGCAGAAGGGATCAACATATTTGCCAACAGCAATCTGCGAAGCTCTTATTGTATTCCACCCCAGCTACCGGCGTGAAATAGCCACATGCAGTATACGATTCCTTGCACGTACGCTAGTTTCACTTATCTGAAAAGCAAAATTTACCTGCAATGAGCATGACAGATTTCGTGAAAAACATAAAGAAATGCAAGCATGCGCGCCTGATCGCTGTGCTTCTTTCTTAAAAAAAACACGAAGACTAAAGCTGCAGCAATTGGACGGCTCGTAAATAACTTGCATGATGGCGCACAAAGCACCGATGTAACAGAAGCGATAACTCAATGCACAGTAGTTGCCGTCTGGAGTGCGCAAAGTACGCAGAAGCACACGCAATCTTTAAAAACATGGCGTCAAACACCGCGCACATCTTTTTAAGACAGCCGTCGTCTGCTAGCTACTTGCGCTTGTCTGAGCAAACATCTGCTGACAGCTCCAACAGTCCGCGGGCAGTCCGAAACTTCCGGTCCGTGAAAAAACGAACGCGCTTCTGACAACACTTGGACTAGTGGGCGGAGCTTCGGAAGCTTTCCGAGCAAAATCGAATGCGCCACAGCAGTCCCAAGCAGTCCGGGACTGTCAGGGACTGATAATCGAAGAGGCCCACTGTAAACTTGTGTGCAACAATTAATCCAGGTTATTGTAAGTGTCATGTTCTCATACCATTCATTCTCTGTATGGTGCATTGTGTACTTAAAAAAAATTCTGCTTCTAAGGTGCCTTACGGACCCACCTGAATTGAGTCTTGCAATTGATTATATGGCAGGCAGGTTGTAATATACACATGTTGTGATATCAATGATTAATAATGGCTGGACAAGGGGAGCCTCAGTCAGGAGCCAGCCTTCCATCGTGACCCCTTTTTCATGTTTGGTATATGAATTATATTATTCTTTGTGTTATTACCATTTGTGATAGTTCTGTTTATTACGCATCACTGCCACTGTAATTTATCTGCACATTATAGAGTAAAAGTAATTCACACTTAATTAAAACTGCAAGGATTTTTTTCCAGGTTATTGCACCAAACAAGCAGGCAGCGGCCATCCTCTGCGCCAAGAACTCCAGATCATCAGACAGCCAGTGTTTCTGCAATTCATCTCGGGATGGTAACCTGAGCGTGTTACCAGATATGGCTGCTTGTTGCTAGGATGAGTGAACCACCAATGCCTGATGCCAGCAATACATGTGAAGGAAACGGGAGGAGTGAAGATGATGAACGTGTTGTTCCTCCTCCCAGGTTTGCCACACAGGATGTCAGCTGTGAAGATGATGAAGAGGCTGGCCAGGTCAGGACAGCAATGTGCTGTGTGCATTTTGTTTTATGCTTTCTGTTTTGTTGTCAGTCCTATATATGTCAGAGATAGTCGTGCACATTTATGTGATGAGTGCCCATTTGCGCCTTTGGAGCTTACTCTAAATCGTTTTTCCACTCTACTGCCAAAACTCACCATTACTGCAATGCTCTGTGCTGCAACCAGTACTAGTGGTACCATATAGCATTATCTGTTTAGGTTGTATGCTCTGCATGCTTTAGAGTTTTAATAGCTCCAATCACCATATTTTATCTGATTTTGTTATGCCCTATCGACAAAGGCCGATAGCTGAGACAATAATGCAGGAATACTTCTTAGTGTATGTGAGTGAAGTTTATGACTAAAGCTGAACACTGAAATGGTATTTGGATAGCGCAGCAAAATACGAGAAGAAACGATGGTGAAGACAAGTGCTTGTCTTCATCTTCGTTTCTTCTCGTGGTCGTGTTTTGCTGCGCTATCCAAATACTATTCCCTGATGACCAACCAACAAGCCCACATGGCCACTCGCGCTGAACACTGATACTTCCATATGACGCAATTCGTAGCTTATTGTGATGTGTTTAGGAGATGGCCTTTGCATTTGTGTGCTTACATTTACAGGAACACTGAAGTACCTGTTCCATGCGGCGCCAGCCCCAGAGAGAACGCACGAAGGTGTTTTCAAGGTGATGCTTCAAGCTGTGCATAAGAGAACTACAGTCACCGGCATTAAGGGGCCATCTCCTTTGATGAACCTAAACAGTCTAGACCTCGTGTGGGGCTTGCCCCCAGACTTCATGCATTGTGTATTAGAAGGTGTGACAAAACAGCAGACTGAGATGTGGCTTTCATCTGTAGGATCTGCTTACTACATTGGCAGAGAGCTGAAAATGCTGGATGGGAGATTGTGCAGCATCAAGCCACCAATAACATTTGTACGGACACCGCGACCACTCTCAGAGCATTCTTTTTGTAAGGCTGTTGAATGGCGGCATTGGCTTTTATTTTACAGTATTTCATGCCTTTCAGATGTGCTTGCACAAAGTTTCCTGGCTCATTTTTCTCTGCTTTCCAAAGCAGTTTCTTTATTGCTTAAAGATGTTGTTACGGCAAGTGGCATTAATGAGGCAGAAGAGCTGTTGCTCAAATTTGCTGCCCATATGTCAAGACTTTATGGAGAATCCTCAATGACATTTAATGTTCACCAACTTCTACACTTGTCGAAGTCAACAAGCATGTTTGGTCCACTTTGGGCAACATCGACATTTCCCTTTGTAGATGGCAATGGCTTTGTATTGCGTCTTATTTCTGTGGCAAAGTTTGTGCCGATGCAGGTAGCTGAGAGGTGCATTATGCGAGAGATGTATCATAATTTGGAAAGAACAGTGACTGTCTGCTCGCATAGCATCTGCGAAAGCAAAGATGGAAGTTCAGTACAAAACATGCTTTCAGACCTGTGTTCTTGGTGTGCCACAGCCATTTTCAGGGATGTCAGAAATGCTGCGGGCAGTGTTTCAAAATTTGGGAGAGTGCCTGAAGTTTCACAGTACTTCCGAGCACAGGTTGGCACAGTAGTAATACATGCTGCAGACTATTTAGTTCCGCGAAAAACTTCGTCGTGTTATGTCAGCATGAAGGATGGCAAATACGTGTGTGTCTTGGGAATTTATGCGGACGCAAGCTCCATGTATTTTTATTGTCAGAACATGCTCATTGGAGCTTATGCTTTTGATGTGCCTCACATTATGCAGTGCCAGCAACCGCCACCCTCAGAAAATCACTACCTGTAGACCAGTGATGACTTGCAGGCACAGTGTGTATTCTTCCCTGTAGGCAGCTCATCCCACATCTGTGATGTTGGGAACTCGGTAGAAAAGTTTTGATTCCACCCATAGATGTACTGCCACATACAAGGCCTGACTGCTGATCTTCTAGAGGACTCCTTTGTGGTGAAATGGAGAGTTTGCGAAATGTGTATAGTTGAAAGTATTCGTGCAAGCAGTGGTTAATCATGTGAACTCTTGATGTGCATGAACACTGGTAACATTGGAGCTGAGAGAGCAGTGGGGACTCCGTTGTGCATAGGTTCCACCATAGCCTCTCGTATTATTTTTGTGTCTCCTCGCATTTCATTCCAGGCTTGCAGCATTCTGTCAAGTTGCCTGTGAGTTGTGGCCAGCGTACGAAAAAGCCGTTGTGGTAGCGTGTGCACGTCTGGAAGTCTTAAAATGTGGCAAAACTTGTTTGCCTTGCTGAAGCAGTGGCTTGGCATAAAGGATACAAAATCGCCAAGATGTCTCAAGATAAATGTGGTTGCGTTTCATTGTGTAATGGAAGCATCGTCTAAGTATTCAGGCCCCAGTTATCACGAGAAGTTGTTCGAGACAACCTTGACTAAGTACTTGCGCTCTTTGCTAACTTTGCCCTGAAGGTAGTAGATTAGAGCGACATTATCAGAATTTTTGCACAGAAGCTGCTGTCATGAATGATCTAGAAGCTGTAGATTCGAATGGCTGCAATATTTTTGTTTGTGTCACACTTCATATTGACTTTTTGCTAGGCTAACTTGTAATACAACTTCATTGTGAAACAAAACTGCAAGGAAGCATCTTATGATAAATGAGAACAGTCTCTTGCGTTTGTTTTCATGCACATTTTTTTTCAGCAGATGCAATTTATGGCAATCTATTTTTTTGCCAGTATAGGTGTTACTGGTGTGTAGATTCAGTAAAGTGAAGCTGTGCAAAAAAAAGGCTATCGGGTGTCGCGCTATACCATCGTCTGCTGTACTCTGGGCTCGGTTTGGTGAGTGGTGGTGAGCACCAAAACAAGGTGCGACTGCCTGTCTACTGCGCTTCTCACACCATTGGGCTGGCATGAAAGTATATAGGAGGCTATCGTTAAACTTCAGTACAGCTTCGGCAGCAAGGACACTTTTTTGCTCATAGCGTAACATAGTTGCAAACGTAAACGCCTACTTGTGAGAGGCTTTTTAAGCAACTCATTACGGTAAAATATGGCAACGCTATTTGTCGTGCATGTAGCCCTGTGCTGTGACCATTGTGCACCTTTCATTCGACATTCAGCATTTGTGTTCTCGTTCTTGTTGTGTTCATGTTTTACACAGCTGCATTTTCATAACATGAGTTTCTACCAACTTTGCTTAGCTTGCTGTGGTCAATCATTCATTGTGACCTGTTGCTGGCTTGCTTATTTGCATGGGGACAAAATGGAGCAATCTGCCTATGTCCGAAAATTTCTGAAGAGGGCATTCTGGCCCTTCTACTCTCATGCGCCAACACACCCATTTGCAGTTTATTGAAATGGTTGCCACTGCTTCTCGAGCTGTGCGTGTTAGTCAGTTGGCCTGATCTTGTAACAATGCCTAGTGCGCCTTTACAGGCAGCATTCATCAGTTTATGCATTCCGACCGTGTCTGCATTTTTGTTATATCCGACCTGCTGCGTAAGGACCTTGAGCTGCATATCAGCGCAACATAGCTAGCGTGACAGTGCCAGTGTTGCTACAAGTGATTGTTGCACTGCAGTTCTTTGTAACAGCAAATATTTTTGTCTCGGCAGAGAATACGGCGAATGTCACGAAATAGTAGCATCCTGTATTGTATGCAGTGTGGCCCTTGCCTTAAAGAAGCAGACTGGCCAGTTCATTAGACAAATGGTTCTCATTATGTGGGCATGAGGGACATAGCTGCAGTCTTATTTAAAGCTGTGACAGCAGCTCGAATTTTTTACTTGCATAGTACATTATGCATCTAAATCCTGTGTACACCAGACATTCACAGACTTTGTTTGAATTAGAACTTTTTGAAAGATTCATTATTGTTTTTCTGTTTAAGCATTACCTAATGTGAGCATTTATACTTACTCTATTTTCTTATCCTTACCAAGCGAAAGGGGGTTGCTGTCCCAAGCAAACGATGAAAACTTCTTCGTTTATTTTTATCACAATAAAATAAAGTACATGCATAGCTTAGTACGTTGTCATCGGCTGCTGAACGGCTCTCGCTCCTATAAGTGCGGCCTCCTGCATCAATGATATACTAAGCTAAAGCTAAAATGTCTGGCACCCAGCAACAAACAGCGCACTTGTGCTTGTGGGCTTGTTTCATTCTTGCAGAATAAACCAACAATGCCTTGCTCCTCTTATTGCATTAACAGTCGGAAACTTCTGTGTGACTAGGTGATGCCGTAGCTTTGACATTCATAAAAACATCCGACCATCGAGCACTGCGAAGGTTGCAGCTATGCCTTTCATGCATGCATAAACAAAATCACTCGCCTTATGAATGGGCCATTTTGCTTCAAGGCAATGGGCAATACGGCACAGTACGACACTCAGGCTCAGTCATGGACAGCTGTGACAAAAAATTCCTATTGCAAACAAGTGTGACTGCCACTTGTAACAACATTGCACTCCTTTATTTTTTCTAATTCGTTTCTTGATTTCTTTCAAACTCCCAAGTTTTTTATAATGCTGTGTTCTCGCTGCACATGGGCGCCAGTAGATTTTAGTGTGGTTCCACTTGTGGATTTCATGTATCGCTGGCTTACATGCGTTAACGATTAGTGAATGTTCATGCGACAGCGAGGGAAGAATAATGCTCTTGCTGGTTATGTTCGTTGCTATCATCTCTTTAACGTACCTTTGAAGCATAATCTTTTTGGACACGGAGAAAAGGTTAGCATCGCCAAAATTGAAAATTGCCTTTATTTTTTCCAATTACAACATAAATTGGGGAAAGGACCACAGACTAAAAGCTACAAAAGTGTTATTAGCTTTTGTTAGGAGTGTTCTCGTCTGATGCTGCACATATGTTTGCCACTTATCTGTGGGGGGTTCCATTTTCTGTTGTTGGGGTTGAATTACAGTTGGTTTATTTTGAACAGCAGTGGCGAGCATGCCAGCTGTCATGGCTATTGGCTAGCAGTAAATGCATTGCTTAGGTGGGCAGTTCTTTGGCGCAGCCAAAGCTTAGCTTCTTTCCTAGTTGCAAGCAATCTTTTCTATTTCACTAGACAGCCTTAGATTGCTTGAAAACTGTGCCCAGTCTGCTATTGATGTTGGCACCTTGAGAGGCAGGCAGGTCCTACTTTAGTAGCGGCCCATCGGTGTTCTTGTAGAAATCCACTTGCGATGGTTGTGTGCCAAGCCTCGTAGACTGCTGCTGAGGAGGGAGCTGCTTTGTTGCATGCGTGGGCTGTGGTCATAACATTTAGTTTTTCGACCTTATTGATAGCTTCGATTTGGGGTTTGTTGGTGTGGCCACAAGCTATAGTAAAGTGAGGGTATAACTCATTTTCTCAGATTTGAATGCTTTGTTCCCTTTTCGATCACCAATGTAGTATGTTTATTTATTATTGTTTGCACCTGGTCATCAACATGCTTCAAAAGTTATCAGTAGTCATGTCAGCCAACATTGTTTGCAAAGTGTATATAGTATTACGTATTTTTTACTGTTATTGTGCGTCAGTAATGACATGTGAAAGTTGGCTTTAGCGAACTGTGTCTGTCGTATGCTTTGTACAAACTGTTGCACTGCATAGATTTTCCCCAATACTTTGCACTACTGTTTCACTACTTTGTTTCTATACAGTATCACATGGTGTGGTCTGAGCATTTACGCAGAACTGTTCAGTTTACAATTGATGTTTTTTGTATAATATATTCCTAGTTTACTCATGCATTTATAAAACAAGAATCTATCACTATGTAATCGTTCATTTCGTGTATTCACCGATAGATCTATGTGTAAGTTGTATTTCTTTTTTGCACCTATATCAAGGCTGTTTTCATGAAATGCATTATTTAGGTATGTACATCGTGCTTACCGTGTAACAGGGGGTGCAGACCCCTCATCATGCCTTTGTTGCTTTTTGTTTGTGTCCAGCTCTGTGTCCAGCTCTGTATCTCAAACTGAAATCACCTTGAAACTTGTAAGAGTGGTCGGACTAAGGAAAGTTGTTGAAGTAGACATTTTTATAGGAGGACTTCATCAGGGTGGAAAATGTAGCAGCTCATGTAGCAGCACTCGTGGGGCAGGTGCAGTAAGGTGTAGGAGCTGCCTGCCTCTACTGTAATTCAGATGGGTTCAAGGCGGGTGAGCGTATTCATCTCCATAAGGTAACTAATGGCATGTCGGTAGCAATTTCATCGAGTGGGCATTGCATTTCATTGTGAGCTGTCCAGGATGGCAAGTAGGTCTCGGGTTTTAGGGCACCAGATGCAACCAATGGGACCATGGCAGATGAGAAAGCTGGTCAGGGAATGTCACGAAGGCCATTACTAGTTATATGGGCTCAACTATGATGCATACGAGTGCAGCCATTCCCTTCTCTTACGATGTGTAGAAGAATGTCCGTCGGTTGCTAATCAAGAGAGAGTTGTAGAACAGCATGTGAAGGCGGTCGAGCGGAAGGAGATGCCGCGGCCACGGTTTGATGAAGCCAACCAGCCTTATAAATATATTATATATATATATATATATATATATATATATATATATATATATATATATATATATATATATCTTACACCGTGGTCAGGGGCAAGGCACGTACCGCCTCCCCCCCCCAACCCCTAAATCAAGACAAAAAAAGCTGCTTGTGTCACTGGATGTCACGAGGAAATAATACGAGAAAATTAATGGCAAGTGATGCACGCGCCAAGGGTCCCACGAGCCGGCTTTGGCAGGAAAGTAGCACGGCCGCTGCATAAAAAACTAAACGACTTTTTTTTATCCAGCGGCTGTGAAAGTAGTATGCGGTTGGTGCGATCGTTGTCTAATGCCGAGGTTCAATTGCGTTGTCGGCCATGTACATTGTTACAGCGAAGCTGCATATGGCTAGGATCTGCTGGATCGTCTCCGGCGACATAAACGAACATGTGGGCCGATCCTGGTGATGTGCAGAAAGGATATATATATATATATATATATATATATATTGTAGTGACAAATACCGGCGCCAGCAGAGGACGAAGAAGAAGACGTTTCTTGTTGTTGGTGCTCGCTCTCGCTCCGCTTGGCCGTTGCCTGTTTCTGGTCTTCATAAAAACGCCAAGCGCATCTAACCTTGAACGCGTCTTATCAATTGGTGGAGCGTGCTGGTTCCCTCTTCATCCTGGAACTCCGTACCCGGACTCTACCCCCCGCCTCGGCAATGCCTGACGACGCGCCACAGCAGGGTGCTCCCGCACCACCGGTGGTCGCCTGCTCCGGCGTACCACGACAGCGAGACCCTGTCATTTTCAACGGCACCGACGAGCACGACGTCGAGGACTGGCTCACTTCGTATGAGCGGGTAAGCGCCCACAATAAATGGAATGACGGCGACAAGCTCAGCTACGTCAACTTCTACCTGGCGGGCGTAGCACAGCTGTGGTTCCACAACCACGAAGCTGATATTGCCAACTGGTCCGCCTTTAAAGCGAGCTTCGCGGAAGTCTTCGGCCGACCCGCTGTTCGCAAGCTCCGCGCAGAACAGCGCTTACGCGGTCGCGCCCAACAATCCGGCGAGAACTTCACGTCCTACATCGAGGATATTGTGGACCTCTGCCGTCGCATCAACCCTGCGATGTCCGAAGCCGATAAAATACGACACATCATGAAGGGGATCGAGGACGACGCATTCCACATGCTCATAGCCAAAAATCCCCAAACTGTCACGGACGTGGTTCAGTACTGTCAGAGCTACGACGAGTTGCGGAAACAGCGCATTGCTACACGCCTCCCGAGCTCTGACACAGCCAACGTGTCAGCGTTAACTGTAGGCTCCGTTTCTGCTGACACCACAATGCTCATGCGGCAGATACAGCAGTTTGTCCGAGAAGAAGTGGCGCGACAATTGTCGCTTGTTTCCTGCGTCCCGGACTCTGCGCAGGCGCTTGCTCCGACGTTACGACAGGCCATAGAGGAGCAAATTTCTGAGGCTCTCCCAACCACCTACCAGCATCCGCCTGTTTCCGCTCCACTCACCTATGCTGAGGTCACACGCCGCCAGTCACCAGCAATGCCACTCCGCACGGATCCTGTTCGACCAGCAAATACCTTCTACGCTGCGCGTGCGCCTGTCCACCCGAACCCGCCTCCTTTTCGCCGTTCCGCACCGCCGTCCACTAATCCTTGGCGCACCCATAACAACAGGCCTATTTGCAAGTCTCGCAAGCGTCCTGACTTGCCTTTCCGACGCTGGACTGCAGCTTAACCTGAAGAAGTGCCACTTTGCCGCCCGCCAGCTTACCATCTTAGGTCATGTTGTCAGCAAGGACGGTGTCCTTCCCGACCCTGCAAAGCTTCGCGCCGTCGCCGAGTTCCCCAGGCCGTCTACGCTGAAGGAGCTCCGTAGCTTTATAGGCCTGTGTTCGTACTTTCGCCGATTCGTGCGTAATTTTGCGTCCATAATCGCCCCCTTAACGCAGCTGCTTGCCAACAGCCAAGGCATCTCGGCATGGTCTACAGCTTGCGAAGACGCGTTTGCCACCTTACGCCATCTTTTGATTCCCCCCCCCCCCCCCTATTCTACGCCACTTTGACCCAGACGCTCCAACAGAAATCCACACAGACGCTAGTGGAGTCGGCCTGGGCGCTATTCTAGCCCAGCGTAAGTCTGGCTTCGAAGAGTACGTCGTCTCTTACGCCAGCCGCACTCTCACCAAAGCGGAAATGAACTATTCGGTCACGGAAAAAGAATGTCTTGCTATCGTTTGGGCAATCACCAAATTTAGACCTTACGTATATGGCCGTCCATTTGATGTCGTGACTGATCACCACGCCCTGTGCTGGCTGTCGTCATTAAAGGACCCATCTAGTCGCTTAGCTCGTTGGGCGCTTCGTCTCCAGGACTATGACATCCGTGTTGTCTACCGGTCAGGCCGTAAGCATTCGGATGCCGACGCTCTTTCGCGCTCACCACTGCCTGATGAGTCTGGTGCTGCGTCTGTCTCAAGCTATGATTCTTCCTCTCTTACATTGGCCGACATGCCATCCGAGCAACGCCGGGATCATTGGATAGCATCTCTTCTAGAGTATTTATCTCAGCCATCACCCCGCACCACCGACCGCTCACTTCGGCGCACTGCTCGCCACTTTGCCATCCGCGAAGGGCTCCTGTACCGCCGCAACTACCTCTCTGATGGCCGTAAATGGTTGCTAGTGATTCCTCGCCATCTACGTTCTGACATCTGTGCCTCTTTTCATGCGGATCCTCAATGCGCCCATGCCGGTGTCCTAAAGACGTATGCACGCCTACGGCTTCGATACTACTGGCGCGGAATGTACTGCTTCGTTCGGCAGTACGTCCGCTCGTGCTCCAAGTGTCAACGCCGCAAGAGCCCACCAAACCAGATAACAGGGCCGCTTCAACCATTGCCTTGTCCCTCCCGGCCTTTCGACCGTATCGGCATTGACTTGTACGGCCCTCTACCGTACACCCCAGATGGCAACCGCTGGGTTATCGTCGCCGTGGACCACCTCACGCGCTACGCCGAAACTTCAGCGCTTCCGGCGGCCACAGCACGTGAAGTCGGCTCGTTCATCCTTCGCAACCTTGTTCTTCGACATGGTGCGCCTCGCGAGCTACTGAGTGACCGTGGTCGTTCATTCCTCTCCGAGGCTGTAGAAGCCCTGCTCCGCGAATGCAACATTGTCCATATAACTACGAGCGCCTATCATCCGCAAACCAATGGTATGACTGAACGCTTCAATCGCACTCTCGGCGACATGCTCGCTATGTACGTTTCCGCTGACCACACTAACTGGGACCGCATCCTTCCCTTTGTTACGTATGCCTACAACAGCGCCACTCAGTCGACCACAGGATTCTCTCCTTTCTTTCTTCTTTATGGTCGCGAACCTTCCTCGTTTATGGACACGATTCTTTTGTATCGCCCCGACGCTTCAGAATCTACGACTCTATCCGAAGCTGCCACCTATGCCGAAGAATGTCGTCAGATCGCACGTTCTCTTACCGCGCAAAACCAGGCCAGCCAGCAACATAGTCGAGACGCCGGCTTGTCCTTTCCATCATATTCACCTGGATCGCTGGTATGGCTCCGCGTTCCCTCATCTACTCCCGGCCTTTCCACAAAGTTCATCTCAAAGTATGACGGCCCTTACCGGGTTCTACGACAGACGTCCCCGGTCAACTACGTCATTGAGCCCGTTCAACCATCTACGGACCAACGGCGTCGCGGACGCGAAACCGTTCACGTCGACCGACTGAAGCCGCACTACGACCCACCAGTGCTGCCATGTTCCATAGGTCGCCAGGATGGCTCCTTTTTCGCCGGGGAGTGATTGTAGTGACAAATACCGGCGCCAGCAGAGGACGAAGAAGAAGACGTTTCTTGTTGTTGGTGCTCGCTCTCGCTCCGCTTGGCCGTTGCCTGTTTCTGGTCTTCATAAAAACGCCAAGCGCATCTAACCTTGAACGCGTCTTATCAATATATATATATATATATGTTTATGTATAAATGCCTTACACAGGTGTCAAATCGGATGATGGATAGTCCATTGTTATACCCACCGCCACCACCGATGTCCCTTTCACAAGTGTCGCGGTACTCGGCAGTGGCACTTCCCACCAATCCTTCTGTCTCTTTGTCGTTATGGGACGGAGGCATGTCGTTCGCTCGGACGATATAGAGCGGGAATTGACAACGCGCACAGAAGCGCGAATGGGCGCGAAAACGACGTGAAGCGCGCCAGCTTCGCTGGACTTCTCTGTTCACAAAGTGGAAGGGCTCTGTGTGTGTGTGTGTGTTTTTTATTACAGCTAGAGGACCGAAGTGTGACGAGACAGGAAATAACCAGCCTACCGCAACGTGCCTGGAATGATACAAATATTTCGCATTAAAATGGAATGCTACATGCACACATACTAAAGTGCAACGCTCAGCGATATCCAAGATGTATATGATCGAAATGAGGCTTCGTACACACGCACGCCCAATGGCTTATGGGTACAGAATTAAATAATATTGCATGATCAAATGATGCGTCATAATATAGAGGTGCTGGCTCGCGAGCCCAACTGCAATGCCGCCAATTCGAATACATGTGAAACGCAGAAATGCTTTCCTGACGTGTTCCAAGATCCAGTATAAGTAAAATTTGAGCTGAATTTTGACCTGATTGTCTTAACGAAAATTTCCGAAAAGAGCCAAGCACGAAAAAAATAAATAAAAGAACCTTATAAATTTACAAATTCTTAGCTCTGCACCAAAAACAGATTTCGCAGTTATGTTCTGTAAACGACAGTCGTTTTAAAGCGAACAAATTTGGTTTATTTCTTTACAGCTTACGTGGATTTCTTACAGTACATGTTTACTAGAGACTAGAGTTCTGCAAAAGTCCTTTGACAACAATGTATTTCACAGGGGTGGAACTATACCAATGCGACCGCTTTAGATGTATTATCGTTTTCCATTGCCGGAATCAACGTTACTAGAGCAATCTAGTAACGTTGGCTGAGATATAGAGTACTTGATAGTTCCATTTCCTGAAAACGTGCCATTTTGAAAAATTTTTATTAAAAAAATGAGGACGTAAATATAAAACTTGCTGCCAAGAGTCGCAAGATTCGAACGTATTTTTTTAACTGCAACAACCTTCATTAAATTTGATGCAGTAGTTACCGAGGAAAACGATTTCTTCGTTGATTTACATAGATAGCAAACCCCTAACTAAAGGATCGACGAGCAAGGTTCGTCAAGAAAGCTGGGGCATGTGCCCTGATTTCTAACGATCAATTTCTTTCGACAGTTTAGCCCTTCGTCATTGGGTGGCTTAGGCCGCCACGCGTGATAATATAATTTATCGCCTCAAAAAAGGTGACTCAGTAAAAAATCAACACAAAAAAAACAAAAAAAAAAGCAGCGGCCAGTTGGTGCCCACCAATGTTTTCTATCTGTAGCTTACAGACAAGTATTAGGAAGCCTACAAACAACGGAGACGTGCACAAACAGAGTTCCCAGTAATGGTTCAAAAAGGTTGATGCCTGGAATTCTTTGTATTTGTGTGTTTCTCAAAAATTAAGGTACGACATTTGGCAAAATAATAACAAGAGCTTGGTGGCTCAACCCAACACCCCGTTTCAAAGGGGACGCTCATAGCACCCATCCATCTATCCATTTCCACCAATGTATTGATCTCCACTATCTGATACAAAACACATTATGCATTGCTCACCTGTAGCCTCACAAATGCCTAGGAGGCTTCGATTTCGCATGATTTGCTTCGTTCACCATACCTCCTTTGTATAGTGTAAGGTGTGTGGTGTGCCGAAAGTGAAGCTAGCTCTTAGTAATACTTGGGATCTTGTGCTTGTCCGCAAGTATTTGCAGCAGCGTTAATAGCGTGCCCTAGGCCTAGTCTGCTTTCTGCTAGTGTTGTTTGCGCGCTCGGCATGTCGCAGAAGACGCGAGGCCGCTATAGGTGGTACTTGGAACCGAACTCGACTGAGCAAGTACCAAAGCACACTCAGCAGCATTGCCAAGCGAGCGAAAACACGGCGCGCAAGCAAGGTATGTGTATTGCTGAAAATTCATTGATTAGAACAAGTTCTATGTTTTTTTTCGGGGGGGGGGGGGCAGAGAGGGGTGCTTTTCACATGCGACTTTGGTTTAGTGGCTGTGGCGTTCTGCAGCCGTGAACCAGGTCGCGAGTTCTGCGCGGAGACATTTAACCGTCTTTATTGCCAAGTCCGAGGACTGTTGGAGGGGCCCCTAATCTGGAGCTCCCATGAAGAGTCTCGCGGCGCAGCCTGACGATGCGGGCAGAACGCAAAAACCGTCCTGTGTGGGTTTTTGTACAGAGCTCGATCAAGGCACTAACGATGAAAGCGGCAGCGGGAGCATCAGAGCTGGATTCACAAGACGGACCGTTTTCGGCGGACTGAGCCCGACGTGGCTGAACCGCAGCGAATTGCGCCGCTTTTTGTCGTGCTGTAAACAAAAGGCTCAGCGAGAAGACTTTGGTGAACAACCACAGAAGAATTGCTACTGTGCCATTTGGGTTACAAATCTAGAATGGACAAATGAGTTGATAACTTATTACTGGCCAAAACGTATTTCGAAAGCTTTTGTAGGCAAATTAACATAAGCAATATCTGAGCATGTGAAAATATAGGTAAATGTTTCCCACAAATGTAATACATATCTTTCACATGCCACTGCTGCATTGGCCCAAGAGGCCAGTGTGTCGATTGTTGGTTGCATGCCTGTGCCAACCCTTTGGATTCCTTCCCTTAAGTACCTTAAGTACTTAAGTACTTGTGCACTTCTTCATTTAAAATGGGTAATGGAATATAATCGAGAGTGGGAGATTGATAACTTAGGAAAACTTTCTCTATCCTCGACATTGAGTTTTGTAAGCAGCCTTTTGTATTACTGGAAAACAGGTTTACTTGTCTAATGCACATAGTGCAACAAAACAGCATTACTGTGTTGCTTCCAATGGCTGTATGATTTCTCAAGTTTTGTTGTGATTTCCTCCTTTGCTCATGTCACTGGGCCTCTTCGATAATGCAATCCCGGACTGTCCACAAACTGTCCGCGGCTTCCGGTCTGACTAGCCCTGACAGAAGAGCGCGTCACAGTCACGTGATCCAGCTGTCGGGGATTGTCCGAGATTTCGGTCGAAGCACCGCGACCGGAATTCACTCTCCTGGGTGCCGTCGTCTGCTCTTTGCTACTCGTAGATAGCCCCCTACCTAGCGTTTTTATTAGCGTGGCCTCCGCAATGGTGCAGTCTCAGAGGCGTACGTCGCCGACACAACCATGAAGCTAGCACAGTGTAATCGTAGCCTGAGCGCGTAGAACGTTTTCGCAATGCGCAGTTTATTACGTCGCGCTATCCAGCTCATTGCCTGAGAAATTTAAGTGGAATTCCCACACGGACGTAAGGAAAATCGTAGTGGTGGTGAAATATATTTATTGGCCCTAAAATTGCTGTGGAGAGACTCCGAAATTATGGTCGTGCCACGTCGCTGTTCATGCAGAAAGCACCCGCCTACATCCTCAACGCTTGCGAGACCGTCTGCTAATTAAAGGCCCGACGCGTGGGAGAGCGCGTGTACACCGTCTACTAATCCTGCACGTCAAAAATCAAACGCTCAAACTTGGTAGCAGAAGGGATCAACATATTTGCCAACAGCAATCTGCGAAGCTCTTATTGTATTCCACCCCAGCTACCGGCGTGAAATAGCCACATGCAGTATACGATTCCTTGCACGTACGCTAGTTTCACTTATCTGAAAAGCAAAATTTACCTGCAATGAGCATGACAGATTTCGTGAAAAACATTAAGAAATGCAAGCATGCGCGCCTGATCGCTGTGCTTCTTTCTTAAAAAAAACACGAAGACTAAAGCTGCAGCAATTGGACGGCTCGTAAATAACTTGCATGATGGCGCACAAAGCACCGATGTAACAGAAGCGATAACTCAATGCACAGTAGTTGCCGTCTGGAGTGCGCAAAGTACGCAGAAGCACACGCAATCTTTAAAAACATGGCGTCAAACACCGCGCACATCTTTTTAAGACAGCCGTCGTCTCCTAGCTACTTGCGCTTGTCTGAGCAAACATCTGCTGACAGCTCCAACAGTCCGCGGGCAGTCCGAAACTTCCGGTCCGTGAAAAAACGAACGCGCTTCTGACAACACTTGGACTAGTGGGCGGAGCTTCGGAAGCTTTCCGAGCAAAATCGAATGCGCCACAGCAGTCCCAAGCAGTCCGGGACTGTCAGGGACTGATAATCGAAGAGGCCCACTGTAAACTTGTGTGCAACAATTAATCCAGGTTATTGTAAGTGTCATGTTCTCATACCATTCATTCTCTGTATGGTGCATTGTGTACTTAAAAAAATTGTGCTTCTAAGGTGCCTTACGGACCCACCTGAATTGAGTCTTGCAATTGATTATATGGCAGGCAGGTTGTAATATACACATGTTGTGATATCAATGATTAATAATGGCTGGACAAGGGAGCCTCAGTCGGGAGCCAGCCTTCCATCGTGACCCCTTTTTCATGTTTGGTATATGAATTATATTATTCTTTGTGTTATTACCATTTGTGATAGTTCTGTTTATTACGCATCACTGCCACTGTAATTTATCTGCACATTATAGAGTAAAAGTAATTCACACTTAATTAAAACTGCAAGGATTTTTTTCCAGGTTATTGCACCAAACAAGCAGGCAGCGGCCATCCTCTGCGCCAAGAACTCCAGATCATCAGACAGCCAGTGTTTCTGCAATTCATCTCGGGATGGTAACCTGAGCGTGTTACCAGATATGGCTGCTTGTTGCTAGGATGAGTGAACCACCAATGCCTGATGCCAGCAATACATGTGAAGGAAACGGGAGGAGTGAAGAGGATGAACGTGTTGTTCCTCCTCCCAGGTTTGCCACACAGGATGTCAGCTGTGAAGATGATGAAGAGGCTGGCCAGGTCAGGACAGCAATGTGCTGTGTGCATTTTGTTTTATGCTTTCTGTTTTGTTGTCAGTCCTATATATGTCAGAGATAGTCGTGCACATTTATGTGATGAGTGCCCATTTGCGCCTTTGGAGCTTACTCTAAATCGTTTTTCCACTCTACTGCCAAAACTCACCATTACTGCAATGCTCTGTGCTGCAACCAGTACTAGTGGTACCATATAGCATTATCTGTTTAGGTTGTATGCTCTGCATGCTTTAGAGTTTTAATAGCTCCAATCACCATATTTTATCTGATTTTGTTATGCCCTATCGACAAAGGCCGATAGCTGAGACAATAATGCAGGAATACTTCTTAGTGTATGTGAGTGAAGTTTATGACTAAAGCTGAACACTGAAATGGTATTTGGATAGCGCAGCAAAATACGAGAAGAAACGATGGTGAAGACAAGTGCTTGTCTTCATCTTCGTTTCTTCTCGTGGTCGTGTTTTGCTGCGCTATCCAAATACTATTCCCTGATGACCAACCAACAAGCCCACATGGCCACTCGCGCTGAACACTGATACTTCCATATGACGCAATTCGTAGCTTATTGTGATGTGTTTAGGAGATGGCCTTTGCATTTGTGTGCTTACATTTACAGGAACACTGAAGTACCTGTTCCATGCGGCGCCAGCCCCAGAGAGAACGCACGAAGGTGTTTTCAAGGTGATGCTTCAAGCTGTGCATAAGAGAACTACAGTCACGGGCATTAAGGGGCCATCTCCTTTGATGAACCTAAACAGTCTAGACCTCGTGTGAGGCTTGCCCCCAGACTTCATGCATTGTGTATTAGAAGGTGTGACAAAACAGCAGACTGAGATGTGGCTTTCATCTGTAGGATCTGCTTACTACATTGGCAGAGAGCTGAAAATGCTGGATGGGAGATTGTGCAGCATCAAGCCACCAATAACATTTGTACGGACACCGCTACCACTCTCAGAGCATTCTTTTTGTAAGGCTGTTGAATGGCGGCATTGGCTTTTATTTTACAGTATTTCATGCCTTTCAGATGTGCTTGCACAAAGTTTCCTGGCTCATTTTTCTCTGCTTTCCAAAGCAGTTTTTTTTATTGCTTAAAGATGTTGTTACGGCAAGTGGCATTAATGAGGCAGAAGAGCTGTTGCTCAAATTTGCTGCCCATATGTCAAGACTTTATGGAGAATCCTCAATGACATTTAATGTTCACCAACTTCTACACTTGTCGAAGTCAACACGCATGTTTGGTCCACTTTGGGCAACATCGACATTTCCCTTTGTAGATGGCAATGGCTTTGTATTGCGTCTTATTTCTATGGCAAAGTTTGTGCCGATGCAGGTAGCTGAGAGGTGCATTATGCGAGAGATGTATCATAATTTGGAAAGAACAGTGACTGTCTGCTCGCATAGCATCTGCGAAAGCAAAGATGGAAGTTCAGTACAAAACATGCTTTCAGACCTGTGTTCTTGGTGTGCCACAGCCATTTTCAGGGATGTCAGAAATGCTGCGGGCACTGTTTCAAAATTTGGGAGAGTGCCTGAAGTTTCACAGTACTTCCGAGCACAGGTTGGCACAGTAGTAATACATGCTGCAGACTATTTAGTTCCGCGAAAAACTTCGTCGTGTTATGTCAGCATGAAGGATGGCAAATACGTGTGTGTCTTGGGAATTTATGCGGACGCAAGCTCCATGTATTTTTATTGTCAGAACATGCTCATTGGAGCTTGTGCTTTTGATGTGCCTCACATTATGCAGTGCCAGCAACCGCCACCCTCAGAAAATCACTACCTGTAGACCAGTGATGACTTGCAGGCACAGTGTGTATTCTTCCCTGTAGGCAGCTCATCCCACATCTGTGATGTTGGGAACTCGGTAGAAAAGTTTTGATTCCACCCATAGATGTACTGCCACATACAAGGCCTGACTGCTGATCTTCTATAGGACTCCTTTGTGGTGAAATGGAGAGTTTGCGAAATGTGTATAGTTGAAAGTATTCGTGCAAGCAGTGGTTAATCATGTGAACTCTTGATGTGCATGAACACTGGTAACATTGGAGCTGAGAGAGCAGTGGGGACTCCGTTGTGCATAGGTTCCACCATAGCCTCTCGTATTATTTTTGTGTCTCCTCGCATTTCATTCCAGGCTTGCAGCATTCTGTCAAGTTGCCTGTGAGTTGTGGCCAGCGTACGAAAAATCCGTTGTGGTAGCGTGTGCACGTCTGGAAGTCTTAAAATGTGGCAAAACTTGTTTGCCTTGCTGAAGCAGTGGCTTGGCATAAAGGATACAAAATCGCCAAGATGTCGCAAGATAAATGTGGTTGCGTTTCATTGTGTAATGGAAGCATCGTCCAAGTATTCAGGCCCCAGTGATTACGAGAAGTTGTTCGAGACAACCTTGACTAAGTACTTGCGCTCTTTGCTAACTTTGCCCTGAAGGTAGTAGATTAGAGCGACATTATCAGAATTTTTGCACAGAAGCTGCTGTCATGAATGATCTAGAAGCTGTAGATTCGAATGGCTGCAATATTTTTGTTTGTGTCACACTTCATATTGACTTTTTGCTAGGCTAACTTGTAATACAACTTCATTGTGAAACAAAACTGCAAGCAAGCATCTTATGATAAATGAGAACAGTCTCTTGCGTTTGTTTTCATGCACATTTTTTTTCAGCAGATGCAATTTATGGCAATCTATTTTTTTGCCAGTATAGGTGTTACTGGTGTGTAGATTCAGTAAAGTGAAGCTGTGCAGAAAAAAGGCTATCGGGTGTCGCGCTATACCATCGTCTGCTGTACTCTGCGCTCGGTTTGGTGAGTGGTGGTGAGCACCAAAACAAGGTGCGACTGCCTGTCTACTGCGCTTCTCACACCATTGGGCTGGCATGAAAGTATATAGGAGGCTATCGTTAAACTTCAGTACAGCTTCGGCAGCAAGGACACTTTTTTGCTCATAGCGTAACATAGTTGCAAACGTAAACGCCTACTTGTGAGAGGCTTTTTAAGCAACTCATTACGGTAAAATATGGCAACGCTATTTGTCGTGCATGTAGCCCTGTGCTGTGACCATTGTGCACCTTTCATTCGACATTCAGCATTTGTGTTCTCGTTCTTGTTGTGTTCATGTTTTACACAGCTGCATTTACATAACATGAGTTTCTACCAACTTTGCTTAGCTTGCTGTGGTCAATCATTCATTGTGACCTGTTGCTGGCTTGCTTATTTGCATGGGGACAAAATGGAGCAATCTGCCTATGTCCGAAAATTTCTGAAGAGGGCATTCTGGCCCTTCTACTCTCATGCGCCAACACACCCATTTGCAGTTTATTGAAATGGTTGCCACTGCTTCTCGAGCTGTGCGTGTTAGTCAGTTGGCCTGATCTTGTAACAATGCCTAGTGCGCCTTTACAGGCAGCATTCATCAGTTTATGCATTCCGACCGTGTCTGCATTTTTATTATATCCGACCTGCTGCGTAAGGACCTTGAGCTGCATATCAGCGCAACATAGCTAGCGTGACAGTGCCAGTGTTGCTACAAGTGATTGTTGCACTGCAGTTCTTTGTAACAGCAAATATTTTTGTCTCGGCAGAGAATACGGCGAATGTCACGAAATAGTAGCATCCTGTATTGTATGCAGTGTGGCCCTTGCCTTAAAGAAGCAGACTGGCCAGTTCATTAGACAAATGGTTCTCATTATGTGGGCATGAGGGACATAGCTGCAGTCTTATTTAAAGCTGTGACAGCAGCTCGAATTTTTTACTTGCATAGTACATTATGCATCTAAATCCTGTGTGCACCAGACATTCACAGACTTTGTTTGAATTAGAACTTTTTGAAAGATTCATTATTGTTCTTCTGTTTAAGCATTACCTAATGTGAGCATTTATACTTACTCTATTTTCTTATCCTTACCAAGCGAAAAGGGGTTGCTGTCCCAAGCAAACGATGAAAACTTCGTTTATTTTTATCACAATAAAATAAAGTACATGCATAGCTTAGTACGTTGTCATCGGCTGCTGAACGGCTCTCGCTCCTATAAGTGCGGCCTCCTGCATCAATGATATACTAAGCTACAGCTAAAATGTCTGGCACCCAGCAACAAACAGTGCACTTGTGCTTGTGGGCTTGTTTCATTCTTGCAGAATAAACCAACAATGCCTTGCTCCTCTTATTGCATTAACAGTCGGAAACTTCTGTGTGACTAGGTGATGCCGTAGCTTTGACATTCATAAAAACATCCGACCATCGAGCACTGCGAAGGTTGCAGCTATGCCTTTCATGCATGCATAAACAAAATCACTCGCCTTATGAATGGGCCATTTTGCTTCAAGGCAATGGGCAATACGGCACAGTACGACACTCAGGCTCAGTCATGGACAGCTGTGACAAAAAATTCCTATTGCAAACAAGTGTGACTGCCACTTGTAACAACATTGCACTCCTTTATTTTTTCTAATTCGTTTCTTGATTTCTTTCAAACTGCCAAGTTTTTTATAATGCTGTGTTCTCGCTGCACATGGGCGCCAGTAGATTTTAGTGTGGTTACACTTGTGGCTTTCATGTATCGCTGGCTTACATGCGTTAACGATTAGTGAATGTTCATGCGACAGGGAGGGAAGAATAATGCTCTTGCTGGTTATGTTCGTTGCTATCATCTCTTTAACGTACCTTTGAAGCATAATCTTTTTGGACACGGAGAAAAGGTTAGCATCGCCAAAATTGAAAATTGCCTTTATTTTTTCCAATTACAACATAAATTGGGGAAATGACCACAGACTAAAAGCTACAAAAGTGTTATTAGCTTTTGTTAGGAGTGTTCTCGTCTGATGCTGCACATATGTTTGCCACTTATCTGTGGGAGGTTCCATTTTCTGTTGTTGGGGTTGAATTACACTTGGTTTATTTTGAACAGCAGTGGCGAGCATGGCAGCTGTCATGGCTATTGGCTAGCAGTAAATGCATTGCTTAGGTGGGCAGTTCTTTGGCGCAGCCAAAGCTTAGCTTCTTTCCTAGTTGCAAGCAATCTTTTCTATTTCACTAGACAGCCTTGGATTGCTTGAAAACTGTGCCCAGTCTGCTATTGATGTTGGCACCTTGAGAGGCAGGCAGGTCCTACTTTAGTAGCGGCCCATCGGTGTTCTTGTAGAAATCCACTTGCGATGGTTGTGTGCCAAGCCTCGTAGACTGCTGCTGAGAAGGGAGCTGCTTTGTTGCATGCGTGGGCTGTGGTCATAACATTTAGTTTTTCGACCTTATTGATAGCTTCGATTTGGGGTTTGTTGGTGTGGCCACAAGCTATAGTAAAGTGAGGGTATAACTCGTTTTCTCAGATTTGAATGCTTTGTTCCCTTTTCGATCACCAATGTAGTACGTTTATTTATTATTGTTTGCACCTGGTCATCAACATGCTTCAAAAGTAATCAGTAGTCATGTCAGCCAACATTGTTTGCAAAGTGTATATAGTATTACGTATTTTTTACTGTTATTGTGCGTCAGTAATGACATGTGAAAGTTGGCTTTAGCGAACTGTGTCTGTCGTATGCTTTGTACAAACTGTTGCACTGCATAGATTTCCCCCAATACTTTGCACTACTGTTTCACTACTTTGTTTCTATACAGTATCACATGGTGTGGTCTGAGCATTTACGCAGAACTGTTCAGTTTACAATTGATGTTTTTTATATAATATATTCCTAGTTTACTCATGCATTTATAAAACAAGAATCTATCACTATGTAATCGTTCATTTCGTGTATTCACCGATAGATCTATGTGTAAGTTGTATTTCTTTTTTGCACCTATATAAAGGCTGTTTTCATGAAATGCATTATTTAGGTATGTACATCGTGCTTACCATGTAACAGGGGGTGCAGACCCCTCATCATGCCTTTGTTGCTTTTTGTTTGTGTCCAGCTCTGTGTCCAGCTGTGTATCTCAAACTGAAATCACCTTGAAACTTGTAAGAGTGGTCGGACTAAGGAAAGTTGTTGAAGTAGACATTTTTATAGGAGGACTTCATCAGGGTGGAAAATGTAGCAGCTCATATAGCAGCACTCGTGGGGCAGGTGCAGTAAGGTGTAGGAGCTGCCTGCCTCTACTGTAATTCAGATGGGTTCAAGGCGGGTGAGCGTATTCATCTCCATAAGGTAACTAATGGCATGTCGGTAGCAATTTCATCGAGTGTGCATTGCATTTCATTGTGAGCTGTCCAGGATGGCAAGTAGGTCTCGGGTTTTAGGGCACCAGATGCAACCAATGGGACCATGGCAGATGAGAAAGCTGGTCAGGGAATGTCACGAAGGCCATTACTAGTTATATGGGCTCAACTATGATGCATACGAGTGCAGCCATTCCCTTCTCTTACGATGTGTAGAAGAATGTCCGTCGGTTGCTAATCAAGAGAGAGTTGTAGAACAGCATGTGAAGGCGGTCGAGCGGAAGGAGATGCCGTGGCCACGGTTTGATGAAGCCAACCAGCCTTGGAGCTGAGAGCATTTGGCAATGGCTGCTGAGGCCAGTCGTGCTTGCATTTTATTCATATCCAAATTTGCTCGCAGCATTCTGCTTCCTCGGCTATGCTGTAGCTGATTGTCGCATTTCTGCTAAGGCTCTTCCCCTAGCATGCAGTGCGATTCAATAATATACACGGAAGATGCACGAGAAGAAAGTATCTACACGTGGCGGCAGTTTATAGTGTCAGGCTGTCCTGGTTGAGTCCATGTTGGGGTGAACGGTACAAACATTTCTTTTGAAGTTGAGGCTGAGAGTGGTGCTAGGGATGGGCAGTGTGTGGCATTGATTCAAGAAGTGCACACAGGTGGTAGACAGGGCCTGCAGGAGGACATAGCTGGGGCTGATCAAGCCAGCTGCCGTACATGAAGCGTGCAGTCCTGCCCCCTGACAGCATCATGTTGAATCTACATCTGCAGACCCAGTGTGAGTGATCTCAGAATAGGAGCCGAGGTGCACCAGGCAGGATGTATGTTGAGGGCAAGGGTCCAGCAAGGGCTGAGGTTAAAAAGCATGTTGTCCACTGGTGCTCTGATGGCACTGGCACAGGATGACGAAAGCCAGCGTCTATTAATCGGTTGAAGCTGATTCACACTGTTTCCCAAGCTTAGGTGCAGGTACAATTGAAGAGCAGGTGGAGGTGCTGGTGCGAGAAGCCGTTGGCACTAGTGTCTCGGTATGGTAATCTTAAGTGTACCTACAGTATGACAAAATGTACAGTGCCTGACAAAATGAATGCCCCTCAACATGCACAGCGGCAACTTTTGTACATTGAGGCATGCATTGTTATAGGTGCAGGCACTTGAGAACCATGAGTAATACTTGTGGTTTTGATGTAAGAAGTGCTTACTTACAGACAATAATGGTGAGAAAATGGAACAATTTTATCACTGCTGGCACATTATCTGACAAAGGTCAAGTGACATTTACTGACACATGGGTGCATTTTTGTAGGCTTAACAGTTAGGCCAGTACACTGTAGACTTTCTGTATAATATTGCACAGTTATGCAAATACTCTTGCACTCCTATTCATGACACTGTACCACTGAGTGCTAGTCTGTATATTTTAATTGTATTATCTGTGGTGTTTGCATAGTGCTTGGTCTGACTGACGTAGACTTTAAATAGGGTATATGTCACTCGCTTTTGACGCATAACTTTTGACATATTTTTAAGAAAATTGCTTTATCACCTCTATATTCTGGCAATGTATCGTGTCACCTATTGGCAGTTGTTTAGCCCAAGCTTTGTTAATGTATATCTGTGTATAATTTTTGTTTACCAATAAAATAAGACTTTTCTGAACACATTGACATTTTTAAAATAAGTGTGAGGGAAAGACAAATGAAAAAAGGCACAACACAGCGCTGTGTCTTTCTTCGTTTGTGCCCGTCTCTCGCGCTGCTTTTATTTTGAACATGAATACGCTAGATGGGCTGTACGAATTCAAGGTTGTCCCCTTCGGTTTGTGCTCTGCCCTGGCGATGTTTCAGAGGCTAATGGATGCTGTCCTGTTCGGCCTCAAATGGAAGACTTGCTTGGTATACTTGGACAATGTAATTGGGTTTTCGGCCACATTTGAGGAACATCTTAAACGGCTCCTCTCCGCTCTTCAAGCCATACGGTTTGCCGGACTCACTTTGAAACTAGAGAAATGCCACTTTGGCTTCGAAGAACTTCAGTTGTTGAGTCATGTGGTCAGTCATAACGGTGTTAGACTGGACCCCGACAAAATTACTGCCGTCGCGAAGTTTGCAAGGACTAGCAGTCCGTGCGACGCTTCCTGCGCCCCTGCGCCTATTACCGGAGTTGTACCAAAGGTTTTGCTCGTATTGCCTCTCCACTTGCCAGCCTCATAAGAGAAGACGTCACGTTTATGTAGGGAGAGGAGCAGGAAGCAGCATTCAACAAGTTACACCGGCACCTACAAACCCCGCATGTACTTGCTCAGTTCGATGAGGATGCTTCTACATCAATTAACGTGGGCCTTGGCTGCATGTTCAGTTGCAAGACAGTGCCGAGCAAGTCATTGCTTACGCGAGCAGAACCCTGTCACGAGCCAACATGCCAAGTGTCCCCTTGATATTTTCTTTTATAGCTTTCTGCAAGCCTATGGGGTAGTTGGACCCCCACAGATTGAATATTTCAGTTCAGCTGGTTCGAACTTGCAGGTGCAAGTTGAAATTGGGGAACTCAAGACGGGCAATTTGAGATCACAGGGAGAGGCCTTCTTCCTGCAGTGGACATCAAAATAGGCTGATTATGATGATGAGAGTGAATATAGATAGAAAAATACATTATAAAAGTATAGTGTACTTCCTCTAAGATAGTTCACGTAAAATATTTGACAAGCTGGTTCATCACGAATGACTTCAATCTGTGTTAGCAGAAGGGGATGTACACAAGGATGAACATGCTAAACTTCCAGCAAGTACTTTAAAAGAATGGATATATCCATTGGTGAAGCATCCTTCATAGACCGTGTAAGAAAGGAGATGAAAAAGAAAGAAAAAGGACTGGTATTTTCCCTGAAGAAATAGAAGCAGCTTGATCACAAAAATCAAAGCTAAATCTAAACAAAAAAAGGGGCAGTTGAACAAGCTTAAAATCCAAAATGCGTGGTCAATGCCAGTAGGCAAGTGTTTCAGGTGCGACATATATGAGGACAAAAAGCTACAAGAATTTTATAGCTAATGTCTTCATCCCACAGCTGGTGCACTTGTCATGCATTTCAATTGTGAAAAAGGCTTAAATTGCTATACTGTTTTAGTCTCGAGTGCTTCTGAGAGCATCTTGCAGCAAATTATGTATAAGTTAAAGGTAGAGGTGTCTGAATATTTGAAATTCCAAATATGAATCGAATAGTCTTTGCTATTAGATTAAAAAATGCACTACTTGAAGTTGTGAAATATTTGTTTTGTTCAAAGACTGTAAGGGACAACAAAAGTTATTGCAGTTTACAGGGAGAAAGACTGATGCAAAGTGAGGCCTAATACAAATAGGCTGGAATGATTCTAATTTAACAGAACCACAGTTGTGCAGACGCAAGTTCCTGAATGAACATACAGAGTAAGAATGTCTTGTTTTAGGCTGCCTATAACTTCACTGTCTCGATTTAGACAGCAATTCATTATTTCGAAAATCTCTCCATGTTTGGATTCCTTCAAAATAATACATGCGCCTTTATATTGCACTTAGCTCTCAATGATAACTGCATACTAATATTGTAGCGGCAATGCGCGGAGGTTAGAAGAAGACAAACAGGTGGCGTGGAGCGCGCGCTTGAACTGGGCGGTTGGTCGTACCGGACTGGTTTTCGCCTGCGGCTGCTCCCTTCATGTGTTCTCATCTATCATCACCTGTAAATAAAGCCATACCTTCCTAACAATTTGGTGGAGGTGCTGGGTACATCGCCCTGGACGACCACGCAGCTCTACTGACTTCGGGACGGAGCAGACGCTTGGCTGGCTTGCCACCACAGGCAGCGGACATGGAAGATTCGAGAAAAGGCACCATCGGCGGTGAGCCCCAAGATCATCACACAGGCCAGGCTGGCTACGCGACACCGGAGCGACATCCAAGCACCTTTTCGGGGAAGCCGGATGAACACGTGGAAGACTGGTTGAAGCACTACCAAAGAGTAAGTCGCCACAACCGCTGGAGCACTACGAATCAGCTCGAGAACGTGGTATTCTTTCTTGCCGGGACCGCACTTCTCTGGTTCGATAACCATGAGAGCGAGTTGACAACCTGGGACGATTTCGTAGACGAATTTAAGAAGTGCTTTGGTGACTCGATGTCTAAAAAGAAGAAGGCTGAGCAGTCGCTTTCCCGCAGGGCTCAATTACCTGGCGAGACATGCACAACTTACGTTGAGGCTGTTTTAAAATTATGCGGAATAGTGAGTGCGACAATGTCTGATGAGGATAAAGTGGGGCATCTCCTGAAAGGAATCGCTGAAGATGTTTATAATTTTCTGATAACGAAAGAAGACATCAGAACCCCTTCCGACCTAAGACAGCACTGTCGGACGCTTGAAGCCCTTAAAATGCGGAGAATTTTACCAAATTTTGGGCGCTTAGACAATGTAACCACTGTTGCAAGTTTGACAGTCCCATCTGATGACATCTCCTCGGTAATACGCCAAGTCGTCAAAGAAGAGCTTGCTCTGCTTCGCGTTGCTGACCCAGCTCATGAGTGTCATCAATGCGCCTTTGACCAGCGCTCTCATGCACCACAGACATCTTGGTCTCGCCAGAGTTATCCGGAACCTCGTGTGCCCTATACCGAGCGGTTTGAAAGCAGGAACATGCGCCCTCTCGGAAATAAGGGACGTAGGCCACTTCCACCCCAAAGATTTCCTACTCGGGCTCCTTCTCCCGTCTACAACCAACCAGCCAGCCCGTTTTCACCGGGGACGACAAATCGCGACTCCCGCACTTGCTACCACTGTGGTAGGCCTGGACACATCGCTAGGTACTGCCCTCACCGCCAGCAACGAGCTCCGCGATTTAATGCCTACACCCCTCCTACGTCCGCAGTCGAGCCGTGGTCGTTCCCCAATTCCTTTCAACGACGGCAACAGGAACGCGCGACACGAGCTGACTCCCCGATGTCCGACCGCAGCGTTACCCCACCACCGACGCGACAACGGCGATCCCCGTCCCCGCGTCGTCGCTCTCGGTCGCCGCCCCCGCTGGGAAACTAGATGGTGCGACCGATGGGGGCGAGGCCGCAGTACAATCACCTTCATCAAGACCCCCTTGTGCAGTGATGTTAAAGAACAAAGTGTGTGTTTATGTAGCCAATTGATTGTTGGAGTTTAGTGGCGCAAGGGCCAGGTATGGCCAAAGAGCGCCATGACAGTATTAGTTCGCGCCAAGACGATGGTAATGGCTTGTTAGTGGTAGATGAATAGGGAATTATATGAACATTAGATGTGGCATGGCTGTAAAGGGGCCTAAAATCAGTCGCTGTAAAGTGCGTAAAATCTATAAGTAATAAGATTATGGCAATGAGTGATTATGTGTACTATGGACATGAAGAATGCATGGCGAAAGAATGATACGAGTTACAAAAAATTAAAGATACAAGTATTGGCCAGAAGCACAAGTGCCTAAACAGAGCCCTTGAAACACAAGGGCCTGGAGGCATGTGCAGTTAAAAAACTATCGCAGCAGCATCCTCTAGAGAGAGGATGCACTACGAACTTATTGGGCTAGTTACATGTAGCACAACATCTTTCAAGAAAGCAAGGACTGCGTTGGTGCTAAAAAGTGGTTCTTTACCGAGAAACATAGCGGGATGCAGAGGGACACAATAGCGATATGCGAGAGGAAAATGTTTCTTTCTTTCTCTTTCGGCTTCCCGACACTCCAAGAGGACGTGGAGGACGGTGAGCCTGTCGCCACATCTACCACATGTTGGAGGATCATTTCCATTCAATAGAAAATTGTGAGTACCATATGTGTGTCCTATTCTGAGACGACAGAATAGGACATCAGTTCGTCGTGTTTTAGTTGTACAGGGCCAGAAACCTAACTGTGGCTTAATCAAGTGGAGCTTATTAGTTGTTTCAGCGTCCCACAGACGCTGCCAGTGGCCTCGCAGTTTCCTTCGCAAAAAAGGCTTCAGATCTGTGGAGGAAATAGCAGCGGCAGGATTAATAGCTTGCGATGTAGCTGATGTGGCCAACTGGTCTGCTAGCACATTGCCCTCGATGCCTCTATGGCCAGGCACCCAGCATATTATTACATGTCTACGAGATTGGTAAATGTTACACAAGAGTGAGTAAAGCTCGATAACAACAGGATTCTTATGCTTTTGTAAAGATGTTAGCGCTTTTACAAGACTCAACGAGTCTGTGAATATTATTGCCTTTTGTAGTTTCAATTTCTCTATATGCTTCACCGCAGACAGTACTGCGTAGGCTTCTGCGGTGAAGATGCTTGTTAGGGGGTTCAATACGTCAGTTTTAGAAAAGGAGGGGCCAACAGCGGCGTAAGATACGCCAGCATGGGACTTGGATGCGTCGGTATAGAATTCCGAGCACGAGTACTTCGATTGAAGTTCGCGGAAATGCATTGCAATTTCGAGCTCGGGAGCGTGCTTTGTGACCTCTACAAAGGATAGATCACATTCTATCACCTGCCACTCCCAGGGCGGTGAAAGCTTAGCTGGAGGCATTAGGCGATGTTCTAGAAGTGGGATATCCATCTCTTCGCTAAGTTCTCTTATACGCAATGAGAAAGGCCGCCTCATAGAGGGTCGATTATAGAAAAGCGTTGCACACTTCAAATCATTAAGGGTTGCAGAACAAGGATGTTCACGATCGGAGTGTACTTTGAGAAAATAGGTGAAGCTGATGTATGTTCTCTGGAAATGGAGTGACCACTCATTGGATTCTACGTATAAACTTTCGACGGGGCTTGTTCTGAATGCGCCAGTGGCCAGGCGGATACCTAGATGGTGGACGGGGTCTAGCATTTTTAGCGCGCTCGGGGCGGCAGAGTGATATACTACGGCACCATAGTCCAATCGTGACCGAATGAGACTCTTGTGAAGGTTCATTAAACACTTCCTGTCGGTGCCCCAGGATGTGTGAGATAAAATTTTCAGTAAGTTCATTGTTTTTAGGCATTTCGCCTTTAGATGTTTTATGTGGTTAATGAAAGTAAGCTTAGAGTCAAGTATGATGCCTAAAAATTTGTGTTCTTTGTTCACAGGTATTTGTTGTCCATACATTTCGATAGTTGGATCTGCAACAAGACCTTTCTTCCTGGTGAAAAGAACACAAGAACTTTTGTGGGGGTTTACTTTGAACCCGTTTTCCTCTGCCCACTTAGACACTTTGTTGAGCCCCTGCTGTACCTGTCTCTCGCACACTGCGAGGTTACAGGACTTGAAGCCTATCTGTACGTCATCCACGTAGATGGAATAAAAGATAGCTGGTGGTAAAGAAGCACGAAGCGTGTTCATTTTAACGATAAAGAGTGTGCAACTGAGCACGCCTCCTTGGGGTACACCAGTTTCCTGCACAAAAGGTCGTGATAAAACATTGCCAACTCGAACACGGAATGTGCGATTCAGCAGATAACTCTCAATCACATTTAACATATTACCACGTATACCAAAGTGGGAGAGGTCTCTCAGTATGCCAAACCGCCATGTGGTGTCGTAGGCCTTTTCTATGTCTAAAAATACAGACAAGAAGAACTGTTTGTGAACAAAAGCTTCGCGTATCTGCGCCTCAATACGTATCAAGTGGTCAGTGGTGGATCGACGCTCGCGAAAACCACACTGGTATGGATCAAGCAGTCTGTTTGATTCTAGGAAATGTAATAGGCGACGGTTTATCATTTTTTCGAAGACTTTACAGAGACAGCTTGTTAGCGCTATGGGCCGATAACTCGATACAGAGGATGGATCCTTCCCCTGCTTCAGGATAGGGATCACTATGGCCTCTTTCCAGGCAGAGGGGATCTCGCCGGAGGTCCATATAGAGTTATACAGACAGACAAGGGTTTTCTTCGTTTCAGAGGGTAGGTTCTTCAACATTTCATATAATATGCGGTCAGAGCCTGGGGCAGATTGGTTGCAACAGGCGAGTGATGCATGAAGCTCTGCTAAAGAGAAAGGTAAATTATATGGCTCGTTCCCGCTGCTCTTTCGGTCTAGTTTTAGTTTTTCTATTGCTGCTTTGTATTTTGTGAATTCCGGAGAATAGTGCGATGAACTCGACACATGTTCAAAATGTGCACCCAGGTGGTTCGCTTGGTCTTCCAAGCTGTCGCCCTGTGTATTTACCAAAGGGAGTGAATATGTTTGTCGTCCTCTCACCTTGTTAACCCTGTTCCATACTTTGGCCTCATCTGTATACGAGTGTATACCTGATAAAAACTTCTGCCAACTCTCTCTTCTGGCCTGTCGGCGCGTTCTCCTGCCTTGTGACTTTATCTTCTTAAAGTTGATAAGATTCTCCGCAGTCGGTGAATCACGTAGCAACCCCCACGCTTTGTTCTGTTTCCTACGAGCGTTCCTACATTCGTCGTTCCACCATGGGACACGGCGTTTGCATGCCACACCACTTATTTCGGATATGCATTTAGAAGCGGCATCAATTATGAAGGCAGTGAAATACTCTACAGCAGCATCAATTCCTAACGAAGACATGTCAGCCCAGGAGATATTGCTAGTAAGAGTTCGAAATTTCTCCCAATCTGCTGTATCAACCTTCCATCGAGGGGCTTGTGGTGGAGACTTATTTTCTGTGGTTGTTCTCAGTAATATCGGGAAGTGATCGCTCCCGTAAGGATTTTTGGTAACTTCCCATTCAAGTTCAGGAAATAGACACGGGGAAGCTATGCTAAGGTCAATAGAAGAAAAGGTTCCGTTTGCAATACAGTAAAATGTAGGTTCCTTCTTATTCAGGAGGCACGCACCAGACGAGAAAAGAAATTCTTCAACAAGACGACCTCGCGCATCGATACGAGAGTCGCCCCACAGACTGCTGTGCGCATTGAAATCGCCAAGAACAAGATAAGGTTCTGGCAATTCGTCTATAAGGGACTGAAATTCATGTTTGTGTAAGTGGTAATGTGGGGGAATGTAAAGCGAGCAAATGGTGATGAGTTTGTTCAGAAGAACAAGTCGAACTGCCACTGCTTCGAGGGGCGTTTGTAGCTGCAAATGTTGACATGCTATGCTTTTGTGAATTATAATGGCAACACCGCCTGATGATGCGATAGCATCGTCACGGTCTTTACGAAACGTAACATAGTGTCGGAGAAAGTTTGTATGTGTTGATTTTAAGTGCGTTTCCTGTACACACAGCACTTTTGGATTGTGTTGGTAAAGAAGTTCTTGGATATCATCGAGGTTCCTAAGAAGGCCTCTGACGTTCCATTGTATAATTTGTGTATCCATAATGAAATTAAATTGGTGCTGTGTGTACTAAAAACGGAAGTATTGCCTTAGATTACAGAGCCCTTTCCAGGCCCTGTAACGCGGGATTTGTCCTTTCTGAAGCGGTCGAGGGAGCCTCGCCGCTCCTTAGGCGCTTGGTGCGCCGTCGGGATGGGTGTAGTGTCCATTGCCTCTTGAGAGGCGCCGGACACGCGCTCTTGCGAGCGAGAAGTTTCGCGAGAGAGTCTCGCCGCGAAGGACGAGACATTTGTGCCCACCAGCCCGGAGGTCGATGGGGCTGCCTTTGGGCCTGAGCTGCGCCGGGTGTTACCACAGCCAGCAATGGCCGGAGAGGGTGAGGCAGCCTTGACTGCACCCACCGTGGGAGCTGCTGGTGGCCCTGCGGGTTCGCTTCGCGTAGCGCAGGCTGCCACCGAGGGCTGTTGTGGTGCCGGCAACCCTAGGGTAACCGGGCCTGTTTGCTGGTTAGGTGGAGTAGACTTAGCTACTTCCACCCTGGGGGCAGGAGCCACAAGCGACAGCTCGCTGCGCGCGGGCTGGGCTGGTGGCAGTAGCCGCTGCGACGCTGCCCCTTGACGCGCCGCATCAGCGTAAGTGGTCGTGTGGAATGGTGAGCACCTTTTGCGTGCTTCCCTGAACGATATGTTTTCACGGACTTTCAGTGTTAGAATTTCTTTCTCTTTTTTCCAGCTTGGGCAAGACCGGGAGTACGCTGGATGGTCACCATCGCAATTTACGCAGTGAGGTGTAGCCTCGCAATTGTCTGAGGCATGGCCTTGTACTCCACACTTGGCACAGGTGAGTCGACCACGGCAGCTCTGCGAGCCATGGCCGAATCTTTGGCATTGGTAGCATCGTCTAGGATTTGGGATATATGGTCTTACTGCTATTTTTGTGTAGCCTGTTTCGATGCTTTCTGGCAAGACGCTTAATTCAAAGGTAAGTATCAGGTGTTTCGTGGGAATTTCTTTGTTGTCCCGTCTCATAACGATGCGCTGCACATTTATGACGTGTTGCTCCTTCCAACCTTCCAACAACTCGGTTTCAGATAGGTCGATGAGGTCTGCTTCGGATACTACCCCGCGTACTGTGTTCATGGAGCGATGCGGTGAAACAGTAACTGGGACATCACCAAAAGTCACAAGCTTGCCGAGTCTGTTGTGTTGTTCCTTATCACGTAGCTCAAGCAGAAGGTCCCCACTTGGCATTTTGGTGACTTTATAGCCAGGGCCTAGCGTGTTCGTCAAGGTTTTCGCAACTACAAATGGGGATATGGTTCTTGCTAGTCTTTCCGTTCTCTCACTATGTACTACTTGATATCGGGGGAAGATGTCTTTAGGCCGGGTGAACAAATTGAGAAACTCATCGGTGCGTCCCCTCTTCTGAGGGAGACGATCAAGAAGTCGAGGAAAAGCGGGCGTTCCCATAACAATTTTGTGTTGTTCGGCAGCAATGGCAGCCACCCACCACGGAGTCCAACAAGGGGACGCTACAGCACTTCACGTGTAAGGCTGCAGGCGCCAGCCGTACATTGCTGCTATAACCTTATATAAAAACCCAAGAGAGGGCACCTACACAAGGTTAACCCAAGCCGCCTATGAAAAATGTGGAAGTAACAGAAGAGAAGAGGTGACAGGACAGGGAGGACAGAAAAATAGAGAAGAAAAAGATCGGAGAGGGGGACAGGAAAAGGCGACCACCGATTTCCCCCGGGTGGGTCAGTCCGGGGGTGCCGTCTATGTGAAGCAGAGGCCAAAGAGGTGTGTTGCCTCAGCCGGGGGGCCTTAAAGGTCCGAACACCCGGCATCGGCTCAACCCCCAGGATCCCCTTTTCCCCAGACACGGCTAAGCCGCGCACGGCTACACGCGGGAGGGTCCAACCCCCATGTGCTCGGGTACGTGGTGTCGCAACTCACCAAACGCCTGCTCACGCAGACGCCCCTGCGGGGTTTATGTAGCCAATGTGAGTACGGTGGCGTTAGTTGATACCGGGGCAGCAGTCTCGATAATGAGTATGGCTTTCAAAAATCGTCTTGGACAAAAAGTAATGTTTGCTTGGGACCGGAACTCTACCTTTCGCGGTGTTGGTGGAGAAATGTTGCGCCCAATTTGTGTTTGTTGTGTATCGATCACCATAGGTAATCAAAAGTTTAGGACTGAACTTACTGTGCTCGCACGTGCTACCCATGACGTTATCTTAGGTATTGTTTTCTTGCGTGAATGTGGGTCGACTTTGGATTGTGGTAGTGGCGCCATTTCTCTGCGCAGCGCCGTGCGTACTCCCGTGGCTGAATTCATTAATGATACCTCGGACGTTTTCTCGGTGTCGAAAGATGTTTGTGTGCCCCCACCGACAGCAATGTTCGTACCCGTACACTCTTCTAGTCCTCGTAAGGGATCCTGCTATGGTTTAGTCGAGCCTAATTTCAACAACGCGCTCAACAAAAATGTGATAGTGCCTCGTTGCCTCGTGCTCGCCGTCGACGGCTCTACCCACTTGTGGACAGTAAATGTCCCAACAGAACCGATATCTCTGCCGGCAGGACTTAAACTGGCAAGCTTTGACGAAGAACCTATGATGACTGTCCAAACCGTGGAACTGTCGTCTGCCGGAGCGAAATCCCGTCCTGATTCCTACCCTGATTATTCACTTGACTTTGAGCGCATGATCAACAAGTCGCTGCCTTCTGCTGAGCGGCGCCTCCTTAACGAGGTGCTGGCAAGTTACGCTTCAGTGTTTGATTTTGCACAAGACCAAAAATCAACCAATACGCTGCCGCCGTCTCGCACGCAACAACGAATCAATACCGGGCAAGCATTGCCAATTCGTCAGAAGCCTTACCGCGTTTCGCCTTCAGAGAGGAAAATCATCGCCGAGCAGGTGCAAGATATGTTGCGGAAAGGAGTCATACAAGAATCATGCAGTCCGTGGGCAGATCCGGTGATTCTCGTCAAAAAGAAGGACAACTCGTGGCGGTTTTGCGTGGACTACCGCCGACTCAACGCCGTCACAAAAAAAAAGACGTGTACCCACTGCCACGTATAGATGACGCCGTCGACTGTCTGCACTCCGCGTCATATTTTTCTTCCGTTGACTTGCGGTCCGGATACTGGCAAATTCCCATGCACCCCTTGGACAAGGAGAAGACAGCCTTCGTAACACCCGACGGCCTCTTCGAGTTCAACGTTATGCCTTTCGGCTTGTGCAACGCTCCGGCGACATTCGAGAGGTTTATGGATACAGTGCTCCGCGGACTCAAATGGGAAATTTGTATGTGCTATCTAGATGACGTGATCATTTATGGCACGACGTTTCAAGAGCATAATCACCGCTTATCGATCGTGCTTGACTGCATACGGCGAGCTGGCCTTATTTTGAATTCCAAAAAGTGTCACTTCGGCGAGCGTGAAGCTATTGTACTGGGCTTTCTGGTCGACAACCAGGGAATACGATCAGATCCACAAAAGGTTGCCGTGGTTCGTAACTTTCAGCAACCAAAAACTGTGAAAGACCTCCGAAGTTTCTTGGACCTTTGCTCGTATTTCCGCCGATTTATCAAGAATTTCGCACAGCTTGCTTCTCCTCTGACGTCCCTTCCTCACAAGGACACGCCATACGTGTGGACGGATTCCTGTGAGATTGCATTTCAGCAACTGCAATTTTTACTGACTTCCGGACCGGTCCTGATGCACTTCGATCCCGCTGCCTTCACTGAACTGCATACTGATGCTAGTGGTGTTGGTGTTGGTGCTGTGCTCGTTCAGATCTGCAACGGTCGGCAGCATCTATGCATCTGGCATGTCCTGCTCCTTTTTTCATGACTCTAATCGCACTACATGTGTAAAATAATGTGAACAAGCCATTTATTTCTGCCAGACTCCATGGAACTTTTCTATTTTTAAAAAATAAATTGGGACTATTTGATACTCGAAGATGCTTTTTCTCAAATATTTCTGTCCAATACGATTAGAAAATATTGCTCTTTCAACACTACTTGATAAAACGAAAAGCATGAAGCGAAAAGGAAAACTCGTGCAATATACTGAACATACTGCAGCTATAGAGCTGAAGCCATCCATCGTTTTAGGCATGCCCGCCTTATAGCCATCCTGTTTAAATCTGCTCCTGAATTCGAACGTGACACCTGTTCTTCAAGCACATATCGTTTTCCCACAAAGCCTTCTCGAAGCACTGTAGGGCAAAGCTATCGCTACATCAAGCACTGATTGACATTGAAACAGCACTTGTAACATCTATGTTAAATTTACTTGGGAATCTTGAATCGCTGAAATTTTGCGGGCAATCCGATCAGGCAAGTTCGTACAATGCCATGGTATCGGGCAGCATGAAATTGATGAGTAGACAGGCTAAATGAGATGCGAGCGTGCACTGACTTCAATTGATTTGAATGCAAAACACTAAAATGCTGAAATCTTGTTCACCTTACTGGTGATTCTTATACTATTTCTGGCATGCAACACTGCTACAACTTCTGGCAGAAAGGTTTTGTCGCAGCTATTGCTTAAGCACTGAACACATTTAACATTTACCAGAAGAGAATTGTGGGCTGCGTGCATATATAAAAGCTTTATTGTGGAAAAAATAAATCGTGTGTAACAGCATTTTTCAGTGTATGTGGCATTTGGCATATGGTTCAGGCTCAAATATGTGGTTTGGGGGCTAGAGCACATTTTCACCTGCTGGCTGTGTGTTATATGTTAAACTTGCAGTTTACACATTTCGTGACAGCTGCATTGCATTGGTGTGCGCCATGTCTACCAATACTCAATTTATGCTGTAGTATAGATGCTACAACTGAAAACTAGACCTACACACAATAATGTCCGCAGGAACCTCGAGCGTTCTGCTCGGTGCACGCCCACAGCAACGAGATGAGAACCGTATCCAATGGCTATACTAAAGAAAATTTGTTAACTGGTAAATTGTTAAATGCTGTACTGATGAAAATTTTGTTAACTAGCTTCAGAATGAAAGGCGTGCAATGGAAGTCTGTTCGCGCAGCATTTGGCGCACATGCATGCAGGACAATCGCGATCCCCAGTTGAGTACCGACATACGATTTTGCGTTCGTAATCCAACTGAACCGCACGCAACAAAAAAACAGTAGGTATACTTTGTGGAAGCTCCTTGCTTGGCATATGTATCGTGCACGAAGTATACATCACAAAACGGCACAATCGCTCGCCTTAAGAAAGGCGCTCGTGAACTGCGCGCAGTTCACGATCGTATAGATACGCCCGCATTCACTGTAAAACCTCGATCGACAGCCGTTTGCGCCAGTTCTGGGCAAGCTCTTCACTGAATGATGCCTTGCCAATATACCGTTCTTTGCCGTCACGGGGGTGACGTGATCTTATATTGAAAATTCGTTTAGCGTGCAAAGGCGCGCGCGCGCCGAGGCCTTAGTTGCACTGTATACGTTGGTCAGTGACGCTGCCAGAGGCGACGGTTCGGAAAGACGTACGTGCACGCGAAGAAAACAATTCAGCGAGAAGCGCAATCACAGCGCTTGGACGGTGCGCTGCTCGGCGGCCACAAAAATAGGGTATGATCGAGACCCTAATCACCCGCTGAGCTGTTGCGAGTTGACAAGTTTTCGGGAAAAGTCAGTTTGTAGTGCAGTCTGGATTCTGCTTGTAACTACTACTGCACGCGGTAATTGCATGCGCTAAAGTAGCGGCGATTAGTTTCTGCTCTCCTCGACACTCTTAAGGTAGCGCAACTCATGATATTGTTACCGTAAGATGACGTGAAGAAATTCTTTGCCTATCTATTTGTACGGTGGAAAGCCTATCGATTGCGAGTTGCCTAGCTCACGCACCTGCTGATTTCGGCAAAACCAAAAGTGACTAAAAGTAAAAGCACTAAACAAAGACTGAGCGGCCTTGATTATGAACGCTTTTTGCAGATTATTGCAGCTGACACGACGTTTTACACGTTCCACTCAGTTTGCTGCGCGGACGTTTTCGGACCACCTTGCATATGCATGCTGCCCGTAGAAATATATCAGACCTGTAACCGTCCTACTGGTGCACGAAAGCTACATGTGCGCATCTTCAATGAACATCAATAATCTTATTGGCATAGGAAGGTTGCCTGTAAACGTTTTTACCTGACTATTAAGGACCCTGTTGCTATTGGGAGGGTGCCTGTAGAAACTCTTGAGTGACTTTTAAGAATCCTACAGGCACTAGGAGGGTGCATGTAGACACTCTTGACTGACCTTTAAGAATCCTATTGCATTTGAAGTTTGTCCGTAAGAGATTTTAACTGACTTTTAAGAATCCTACTGATATTATGAGGGTGACTGTAGAAATTCTTGACTGACCTTCAAGAATCATAATATTCCATCAAAATAGCCCTAACAGATTTTTTGACTGGGAAATTTACAGTGTTTGTACAGTGTTTAAACTAAGTGCATTGCCTAACAGGTGTATTTACTTTTTTGACAGAGGTAATGTACGGCCACTTTTTACTAGGTACGTAGACAGTGCTGCACCGCTTCAGCGTCAGCTGAAACGCACCATCTGTCTGAAAACACGCAGCACGGCACATTGATGATTTGTAGGGTTTATTGGCGCAAGGGCCAGATGTGGCCAAAGAGCGCCAAGTCGATGATCCGTGCTTCTCATGATATATGAGTTAAATGCGGGGAGTATATGAAAAACGGCTGTATAGGGGCCTAAAAACATTGGCTGAAAAGTGGAAAATATACATGTGGTGCAATGTGGCTGTAAAAGGGCCTCAAATATATTCGCTATAAAGCGCGTAAAATACAAGTATATACATATTAAAAAATGAAAGTGACTGATCGTGTCTGCGATGACAATAGATGTTTCACGAGATAGGGATGATCAGTAAAATATGTAATGACTGTAGCACTAGTGCCTCATCAAAGGCCTTCAAGGCAAGGGCTGGGAGGCACGTGCTCTAGAAAATGGTTTTATTGCAGCTACGACCTCCATGTGGAGGCCGTGCTACAAGTAGCCTGGCCAAATTACATGTAAGGTGTCAGTTTCTGTTAAAAGGTTTAATACTGTTTGAAAAGTAAAAAGAGGTTCATTGCTCAGAAAGAATGCTGGGTGTAACGGTATGTGTTGGAAATAAGCGGAGGGGAAGTACTTTTTCCTTTCTGCCTCTATTTCAGAGCATTGGATAAGAACTTGAATAACTGTAAGCCTGTTGCCGCATTTGGTACATGTCGTAGGTTCGCTTCCCGTCAAAAGGTAGGAGTGAGTGGCGTAAGTATCTCCTATTCTTAATCTACACAGAAGCACTTCCTTATATCTTGCTGTTCTTTCAGATATCCAGTTCCCTAATTTTGGTTTGATAATGTGTAGCTTATTCACTACTGCATTATCCCATTGGTTCTGCCAGTACTTCCTCAGTTTATGGCGTAACAAAGGCTTAAGTTCTGTTGCTGGTATTGGTATATTCATATCCGTTTCATTAAAAGCGACTGACGTTGCATTTTCGTCAGCAGCTACATTACCTTTTATGCCCCTATGGCCAGGTACCCAGCATAGGACGATGTATTGGTTGTACTTGAAGGCTAAGCATAGTTGTGTGTATAGATAATTAAAAACAGGGTTCTTATGTTTTCGAAAATTCATTAAGGCTCTTACTACGCTTAATGAATCCGTGAAAATGATGGCTTTATTGATATTTCTTTGCATGACGTGCTTTACAGCTGAGAGTATCGCGTACGCTTCAGCCGTGAAAATACTTGTGTTGGGATTTAGAGCACCGGATATGGAAAAAAAGGCCCAAGAGCTGCATACGTGACACCAGCAGATGATTTGGAAGCATCTGTATAAAACTCAGCACAGCAATACTTCGCTTGGAGTTCGAGGAAATGTGATCGTATGTGTGCCTCAGGTGCATGTTTCGTTATTTCGACAAAAGAGATATCGCACTCCATGGTCTGCCATTCCCAAGGCGGTGGTAGGCGAGTGGGAGGCATGAGAATATTTTCTGGGAGATGGACGTCTGTTTCTTCTGCCATTGCTTCCAAGCGCAGGCTCAAAGGAGTTCTAATAAGTGAACGCTTATGATACAGTCTGGCAGCAGACAGGTCGCTAACGATGGAATGACATGGATGCTCGGTGTCTGATTTTACCTTAGTGTAGTATGAAAAACTTAAGAATGTTCTGCGTAGAAGTAAGGACCATTCGTTGGACTCGACGTACACACTTTCAACTGGGCTCGTTCTAAAGGCGCCTGTTGCCAGTCGTATACCGAGGTTGTGCACTGGGTCGAGAATCTTTAGCGCACTCTGAGTTGCGGAATGGTACACCACGGCTCCGTAGTCGAGACGTGATTGTACAAGACTATTATGTAGGCTGAGCAGACACTCCCTGTCACTGCCCCAGGTTGTCCGAGAGAGCAGCTTCAGGAGGTTCATGGTCTTCAGGCACTTTTCTTTAAGATATTTTAAGTGGGGAATGAAGTTAAGTTTTGTGTCCACGATAACACCTAAGAATTTGTGTTCAAGGCTGACAGTTAGTCTTTGTCCATTAAGGTTAATACCTGGTTCTAGAAGTACACCTTTCTTGTTTGAGAACAGGACGCATGCGCTTTTTTGAGGGTTCAATCTAAAACCATTCTCGTCCGCCCACTTTGAGAATCTATTCATGCCAAGCTGTAGCTGCCTCTCGCAAATGCTAAGATTGCGCGACCTGAACCCTACCTGTACATCATCCACATAGACGGAGTAAAAGAGTGTGCGAGGTAATATGGTGTGTAGGGAGTTCATTTTAGCAACAAATAGCGTACAGCTCAGTACTCCACTCTGCGGTACACCTGTCTCCTGTATGAATGGTCGAGAGTGCACGTTGCCAACTTTAACACGAAATGTCCTGTCAGAGAGATAACTTTCAATTGTTCTCAGCAAATTGCCGCGAATTCCCATTGCAGAAAGATCTCGAAGGATCCCGAAGCGCCACGCAGTATCGTACGCCTTTTCCATGTCAAGAAACACAGATAATACAAGCTGTTTGTGAACAAAGGCATCCCTGATGTACGTTTCCATGCGCACAAGCTGATCTGTAGTCGATCTGCCTTCTCTGAAACCACATTGATATGGGTCTAGTTTTTTGTTTATTTCTAGATAGTGGACCAGGCGCCTGTTCACCATCTTCTCAAAAACTTTGCATAGGCAGCTCGTCAATGCTATAGGCCAATAACTATTTGCCAAAGAAAGGTCCTTACCCTATTTCAAAATGGGAATTATGATGGCCTTTTTCCAAGCAGAGGGAATGTCGCCGGAAGACCATACAGAATTGTAGAGACTGTACTGAAGGGACTGGGCCACGGTGCTGGTGAAGAAAGAAGACAAGCAACGCTTGCTCGCCCGCTTCGCCATAGCTCCCTTTTGACTTGTTTCCGTCTACCGTTCAAACGCCAGATCGAGTGCTGCTAGGCAAACATCCCAATTGCAAGACAAAGAAGAGTTTGTTGTGTTTCACACGGCAAGTGTTTTAGCATTTCATATAGAATGCGGTCAGAACCTGGGGCAGATTTGTTGCAGCTGTTTAGTGCTGCCTGAAGCTCTGCCATGCAAAAAGGTGTATTGTATGCCTCGCATTTTGTGCCTTTCCGTTCTAATGGTTGTCCTTCTATTTGCCTTTTGTACTTTTGGAATGTTTCAGAGTAGTGCGACGAGCTGGATATCTGTTCGAAATGTGCGCCAAGAAAGTTCGCGTGACCATCCATGCTGTCACCCTGAGGATTCACCAAAGGCAGCGAGTAAGGCTGTCGACCCTTAATTCTCTTCACTCTGTTCCAGACCTTTGTTTCACCAGTCTAAGAGTTAATGCCCGATATATAGTTTCTCCAACTCTCTCTTCTAGCTTGTCTCCGCGTTCTCCGACCCTGGGATTTGACCTGCTTGAAGTTAACTAGATTTTCTGCCGTCGGAGAATCCCAAAGTAAGCCACATGCCTTGTTCTGCTTCTTACGCGCTATTCGACACTCATCGTTCCACCACGGAACACGGCGTTTTGTGGACAATCCACTTGTTACAGGGATACATTTGGAGGAGGTGTCAAGGAGAAAAACCGTAAAATATTTAACCGCAGCGTCTATGTTTAAAGCACACATGTCGTCCCATGATAAAGAAGCGAGACTTTTGAACTTTTCCCAGTCAGCTGAGTCAGTTTTCCAGCGAGGAAATTCTGGAGGACATTCATTAGAGATTGGTGTGCATAGAACTACCGGGAAATGGTCACTCCCCTAAGGGTTTTTAAGAACTGTCCATTTAAAGTAAGGTAGAAGAGTGGGAGATGCAATGCTAAGGTCTATTGAGGAGTATGTTTTGTTTGCCAGATTATAATACGTGGGCTCCTTCCCATTCAAAAGACATGCACCTGAAGAAAAAATGAACTGTTCAATCAAGCGACCTCTAGCATCGCAGCGCGAGTCGCCCCATAGGTTGGTGTGTGCATTTAAAACTCCAAGCACAAGATACGGTTCAGGTAGCTGATCTAATAATGTTTGGAATTCTTGTTTTTGAAGCTGAAAATGTGGCGGTATATATAGGGAGCAGATGGTTATCAGCTTATTTAGAAGTACAGCTCGAACAGCCACTGCCTCAAGTGGTGTTTGTAGCTGTAATTGTTGACAAGCAATAGATTTGTCAGCTATGATGGCTACGCCTCCGGATGATGCGAAGGCATCATCGCGATCCTTCCGAAAAATGACATAGTGACGAAGGAAGTGTTTGTGTTTAGATTTCAAATGGGCCTCTTCGACACACAGCACTTTTGGAGTTAGTTCATGGAGGATTTCTTGGACATCATCGAGGTTGCGGAGCAGACCTCTGACATTCCACTGAATAATCCGTGTATCCATATTAAATCAATGTTGTGCTATGTGTCAAACCGAACAAATTTGGTTTAGCTTACTGGGCTCTTTTGGGGTCCTGTAATTGGAGTTCTGTCTTTTCTAGAGCGGTCGACAGAATCGCGCCGCTCTTTAGGCGCCAACTGCGCCATCTGACTGGGTGTTGTGTTGATAGCCTCTTGCGAGGCACTGGACACGCGGCACTGGCACTGGACAAGGCCTTGCCTCGGAAGACGAGGCCTTGGAGCCCACCGTCCTGGTAGTTGATGGGCTTGTCTTGACCTCTGAGCTGCGCTGACTGGTGCCAGCACTAGCAGAGGCCTCCGCTGTGGTCGAGTTCGGGGGAGGTAGGGCAGCCTTCGCTGCTCCCACCGTGGGGCCAAGTGGCGGTGCCGCGCGCTTGCTATGCGTGGCGCTGGCGGCCGCCAGGTGCCCTTGTGGTACTGCCCCCCGCCGTACCACTTCGGCGAAAGGTGCGCTCTGTGCAAATGTTGGTGAGATCCGTTGCCTTGCTTCTCTGAATGTTATGTTTTCCTTTACCTTTATCGCAATTATTTATTTTTCTTTTTGCCAAACTGCGCATGATCGAGAGTATGCAGGGTGGCCACCATTCAAATTGCTGCAACGGGGCTCAGCCTCACAGTCATCTGCAGAGTGATGATTTATGCCACATTTCGCACAGGTTAGCCGCCCTCGGCAGCTCTGGGAAGCATGACCAAACCTCTGGCATTTAAAACAACGTCGCGCGTTTGGCATGTATGGTCGTACTCTGATTTTCATATATCCAGTTTCTAATGTCTCTGGCAGCGTGCTAGAGCCAAAGGTAACTATCAGGTGCTTAGTTGGCAGTTCCTTGTTGTCACGTCTGATCTTTATTCTTTGTACACTTATTACGTTTTCATCTTTCCATCCTTCCAGGAGTTCTCCTTCGGTCAAGTGCATCAAGTCAATGTTAGAAATTACGCCTTTAGCCGTATTCATGGTTCGGAGTGCTGTTACGCTGACAGGGATGTCGCCAAATTGTACGAGGTTCGTTAGCTTGTCATGTTGTGCTTTGTCTTTCAGTTCGAGTAATAAGTCGCCACTGGCTAGCTTGGTGATTTTATAGCCGCTTCCAGTGGTATCTGTGAGATACTTCGCTACAATGAATGGTGAAATCGTTCTTGCCTTCTTGTCAGGTTTATCACTGTGAACAACTGTGAAACTTCGGGAAAGTCTCAGTGCCTTTGAGGAAAAACTGGAATGTAGCATCGGTGCGCCCCCTTTTAGAGGGACGATCGGTTGAGAAGGGGTTGAAAGTTCCCATGAAATGTGTTATGTATTCGGCGACGATACCAATCACCCACCACTGAGCCCAACAAGGGGACAAGGCAGGGTATGTGGTGAAGCAAGCCCTACCGTGCCAACTGTACATCGTCGCTATAACCACATATGTTATAACCAAGGTAGGTTATAGCGCACCAGGTTAACCCTCGCCGCCAGGAATGTTGGAAGTTATCAGAAGAGAAAAGAAGACAGGAAAGACTACAAGTGAGAGGGAAAGACGTACGTGTGTGGAGGGAGAGACAGGAAAGGCGACTGCCGATTTCCCCGGGGTGGGTCAGCCCAGGCGTGCCGTTTATGTGAAGCAGAGGCCGAAGAGGTGTGTTGCCTCCGCCGGGGGGCCTTAAAGGTCCGAACACCCCGCATCGGCTCAACCCCCAGGATACCCTTTTCCCCAGACACGGCTAAGCCGCGCACGGCTACACGCGGGTAGGTCCAACCCCCATGTGCTCGGGTACGTGGTGTCGCAACTCACCAAACGCCTGCTCACGCAGACGCCCCTGTGGGCGCACGGCACATTTCAGCTGGTACACTCAAGAAGGCCAAAGTTCGATTGTCGTAATTCCTTACTCAGGAAGCACATATTGCGAGCTGACTGGTGTTCAGAACTTCCTGCAAAACTATAATCTGTTGTATTGTAGATTGCTTAGGTGTTTATCATGAAATAATGTACCCTTTCTTTGCTACCTCTGTACTAAAAGCATACGCATTGCCAAAGGCTAAGTACAGCTACCCACAAGCGCTTACGAGAAGTCTTCTGATGAAGGCATAATTCATCATAATCGGCTAGATAGAAGAGAAATCGCATATTTTGATGTAGCGGCGTTTCCTACCTAATTTTTGTGTATTTCTGCTTCTTTTTTTCCAGCTTCAACAACTTGTTTGAATGGAGGAATCATGTCTGTGGGAGGTTGCCTTCAATATAATAAACGCCACCATGGGCCATGCAGTTCAACTGCCGTACAGCCTGCATGGGAAGAAAAGCAAGAGTCTGTTTAACATGTGGCTATGCAGAGGGGGAACAGGTGATACGCATTTATATTCTTTAGTTTTGTGCCTCTTGCTTATATTATGCACTGCTGGCAGTGTTGGGCTAATATAGGTATATGTATTGTATGCAGATGGTGCCTGAGAGACGCCGAGATCGACATTAATCAAGCGTAAGACTTCATAAGAATGTGTCTGCCTGGCGCTGTCGACTGTGCTAATAGCAGAAGGAGGCGTTGCGCCGATGTGGCTCAACCCGTTCAGCATCTTCCAAGTGCCCTTTTTGCGAGCCCAGCATCAACCCACCGTAGCGTCATAAACAAAGCCTTCATAGGTGGCCCACGGGATAGGGGATACGAGCGACAATCTGTATCAACCTATTTTAAGAGGAATAAAGAAATTATGCATCATTATTTGCTGATTTTATAGTAGATCATGGCATGTTGCATCGAGGTACTGTGCAATATTTGCGCAATTTAAAACGTAGGAAATAACGGCATCGCCCACATACATCCCAATCTGCCAATATGGCCATGTCAGCTGCAGTGGGTAATACGGGACAATAAATTGACTAAAAGTGGCAGGGCCGGCTATTGACCAATACCGGCGCTGCCAGTAGGCAAGGTGGGACACTAGAATGGCAATGAACGGCAGAGCCGGCTATCTGCCTGTATTGGCGCTGCCACATGATGGCCGAAATAGGTCCTTTAGTGGCATGCCCGCACTGGGCCATTCCTAACGCGGGGAGCGCTGCCGGTTTCGGGACTATATTTGTATCGGTGTTTGCCGTGATATTGCCGTGCTGGGCCAGCCTGGTGGTGCTGCCTGGGAAGAGTCTCGGTGACAGAAGGGAGGACAAGTTGTAGGAAAGCGGTTCCACAGCCGACGAGGGCTCAATGTGTGGGCAAACATTAAGTGGGGCACTGCTCAAGCACAAGAAACAGAGCATTTGCCCGATGGTAAGAGATAGTGACGCGGGTAGTACACGTTACAACAACGTATACTGATGAGTTGAGGTGCGCACTACTGCGCACCTCAACTCAATTTTCATTCGAACAGCGAATGACTGGAATCATCTGCCCACCAATGCTGCGCGCACCACTCCGACCCGTGCCACTTCAAGTCATTCATAGAAGAACTCGTGCAAATGTAACCCACCCCTTATGTAATACCCCATACCAGGGGCATTTGAGGTATCAATAAATAAAATAATAAATAAATAAATAAATAAACTATATTTGTGCTTCCATCGGTGACTCTTACAGTACGTTGCACGACAGGTGTCAGGAATTCAGCCTCTGTCGATAAATGCCGTAAATGCAACACTGTCGGCTTGAGCTTCGAGTAAATTAGAGGGTGTAAGGACAGTCAGACGACAATTTCGAGGTCGGGTCAACAATGCAGCTGCACCTCCGGGCGCCACACTCTAGCTTTTCGATGCCTAGCATCCAAGGTTGGCAGGCGACGGGAAACAGTGGGCTTGCGGCGAGTGAGATCGGCGGTCGCGTGGTTATGGCGGCCTATAGTGCACATTGGTGCGAGTGTCGACATCGGGTGCGCCAACCCGTAAAGAGCGCTTGATGACCAGGAGTCAGGGTATTCCAGCCAATTTACGACATACGGCGGCTTCAGTGGTGCCACGCAATATGCCCAACTCTAAAGCACGCGAAACATATTGGGCAATCATCCGGCGTCCTCCACGCTTAAATTGTATCGTTGTGCCTTGGAAGGATTACTTGATATTCAAAAGTGAGATGAAATTACTGAGAGTGTAGCAGAGGTGTTCACCTATGCATTCGCTATATATTGCCGTGCAAATAATTGGAAAGTGTAATACGGGCGTATATCTCATATTTTAGCACACGCCCATTGTGAGGAATGTACCTATTTTTCATGCGAAAGCCTGAAATGCCTCATCAGACGGTGGCCTTGAAAACGTGGCGTGCGGTACAGAAAGTCCTGTGAGCTCGCCTCGCGTAGAGACACGCTCGTGCTACTGCTCGCGCATTCGTCGTCGTCGTCTTCTACAGCTGGCTCCAATGCTGCTCATCATGCCAGTGTTCCCATACTGCCCCTCACGCTCCTGGCACTGCTCTTGCCTTCGTCGTCATCTTCTTCTAAGCTAGCACGGATGCAGCTCATTATGCAAAAAAGGCAAATTACCATGGAGTTAATTCAGGCACTCGAACTCAACCCACGATCTTCGGTGGGCGTTAAACGCTCGAGCTTAAGTAGGAGTGTAACCACGAACTTTGGTGTGAAGGACAATTTAATCAAGGCACAGTTAGTTATTATAGAGTTAATGGAGGCACTCGAACCCACGACCTTTGGTGTTAATTAGGGCAAAGCTAATACACGCACAGGTTACTACGGTAGTGTGAATAATTAAGGCACTCGAACGCATGGCGTTTTGTGCGAGGCAGTGGCGAAGCCCGAAATCATGGTCCGGGGGGGGGGGGGGGGGGCTCCCGTTGCAGCGCGGCCTCCTCCTTATAGAATTTGTTGAGGGACCGATTCCACGAATAATAACTGCATTGCCAGTGCCATTGTATAGTAGATGCTGCAAACGAATTCTTGAACGCTACGCACTGTCCAGAAGAAATGTAAAATACGTATTTTTTCATAAAATAACATATTCGTATGTCCCAAAAATTCTGGCAGACATAACTGATATCAATGCAACCACGTTTTTGTGTATTTATTAAGTACAGAAAATATCGTGTGAACTTTAGAACTGTATCAGTTCGAAACCAGCAAACCCGTGCATGCAGCTAATATGAAAAACGTACACGCCAAGAAATGAACAAGTTGAGAACAAATATTTTGATGAATTTGTCATTAAGAACCTTGTTTACATTTTTGTATATATGCAACGGCCAGAAAAAAACATCTAAAGACGCTGTCCTTCATTACGATGTATTGCGCAGAAGCAGCTGTTACCTGTCGGGTAATGTGAGTAATTGCACCGAAATTATAGTCGCAACAGAGAGTGCATACAAAAAGTAGGAGTTCTGAAAATTATGCTTTAGAAATGCGAAAATACAATTGAATATGCAGATGCCAAGATACAACTTAGTGGTATTACAGATGGAGCAATTACAGAAAAGTCCTTTGATATTGTCCTGTGCTTTTCCCGCCGTTAGTGTAACTGAGCTTATGCATTCACGTGGTCCATGAATGGAATGGACAGTTATAGGGAAATATTCCTCAGCATTTTGTAATGTAACACTCCCACGATCCTGCTGTTGGACACCGGTTCGTCGGTTGGTGGTTTGATTCCGCAGCGAGTTTTTTTGCGAGGACCTGTACTTGAGCAAATATTTTTGAGAATGAAGCAGTCGCATTCTTGTGATCATTTTTGATCACCTGCTGTATCAAATCTATGTGGTCAATGGTGGCGCTCATGTCGATGTTCGTGGTGTGCAGGTTCTTTGACAGAGCCAGAGTCACCGCTAACACATGCTCCGCCACATGCAGACTCACAAGGAATGCCGGTGACAAATGTGCCAACGCTAGACTATTTGTTTGAACTGGACCTTTGCCACTGCCATTTAAGTTGATCTCATCTAGAGCCGCGATCACCAGTTCAAACAGATTCACAAATGAAAGAACTGCATCATGTTTTTCCGCCCAGCGCGTTTCACATAATCCCAAATGTCGCTGCCTTGGGGACTCGGGGCACATTAAACTTATCATTTCTCGTAAAGGTGTCAGTGGTTAGGAAATTTAGGGAAAACGTATGGTGTTGTCTTCAGCGTTCCAAAACAGTGTCAATTATCTGTGATGGAGCACGCATCACAGAGGACTAGGCTGAGGGAGTAGCTGGTGGATTGTTTGTATAGCGTGGCTGGATATTTCTTGCGAACGGCAGCTTGCACAGCATTCCTTTAACCAGCCATCGAGCTGGCACCACCATAACCTGAGCCACGAGGATGATGCATGGATATTCCAAGGTCTAGCAAATTTTATATTGGTGCATATATGTCGGCGAGGGCCCTGCCACTTTGGTCCTGAACTGGTACAAAACCTAAAAGCGCTTCTTCGATGTCGTCGGTATCCTTGATTAGGTACCTTGCACAAACACTAAGCTGTTCGATTACAGCAATGTCCGTCGTTTCATCAGCAAGTACGGAGAAGCAGCCTGCAGAGTTTATTTTTACAACTAGGCTTTCTTTGATAATTAGACCAAAAATTTCTATAATTTGGTTTTGTTCATCTGCGCCTAAATACGAAGCATTCCTGGGGAAACTTTACAAACAGTTCTTGAGATCTGTATCTCCGCAATTAGCTTGCATGCATAGAAGCGCTTTGAAAATAGCTGTATTTTCAGCGGGGGCAATGCTAAAATCTATAGGACCACTGTCCCTATGGCCACGTAGAGCCAAACCTTGTCGCCCGCAAAAAAGACCTGCCTCATTATTAGTCCGTTAACTTTCTTGAGTTTTCTCTTATTTTACTTTGCCTGCCCTGGTTCAGCTGATCGGTCACATTGGGCACGCTTCCTTAAAATGTTTGGAGAAAATTATCAGCTGTGAGCTGACAGTCACGGTGATAATTAGTATTTTAGTGTGTGTGGAAGATTTCGAGCGCAGGCTTCCATTTCTGGAACTGGAATGGCTTCGATACTACGGCTGCACTGTGCGTACGTTGGCCCAAGTTTATCAGAACATTAAACACATAAAGTTCCGGAATTGAAAATCTAAAGCATACCTTTAAATGTCAGTGCACCTTCCGCATCAAAAGTTCGAGAACTTCATGCGTGTAAAGTTTCGGAATTGAAATACATTTTCCATACTGAGTTGTAGTAGATGTCTACGTTGTGCAAAGAATTCACGATTTGTAGAAAAATGTAAAAGTTGTGTACTCGAGGCTTATGTAGACCTCACATTTATATTAGGTAAAAGAATATTTAGTGGTGACATATAAGATTAAAAGCAAAATAAAATTAAGTGGCTTTTAAAAGAGTGTTTGACATGATTTGCTTGCTGCTGCTGTCGTAATGTAGATGCCCTGTGTGCCATGGATTGAGCGTGCAGTTTTGTTTTCTAGCCTTTTTTCTTACTGGTATCCCTGACAATTCTCCGCTCCCGTTATGCAATGAAGGACATAAGCGTTCGTCTCCTCGCTTTCTACTCGGGCAGAGGAGCTCACAAAAGCCAATGTGCACCGTGAACATTGCACCTTCCGCTCCATCTATCGTGCTGTTACACGCACACCTTCAGGTTCTCCACCATTCTCTCGCAAAATCCGCAAAATTTCGTCCGAGTGCTGTCAACTGGTCATCCAACATGTCAAGCGCTGGGGCTCACTAGAAGTGTGTTCACGCATAAGTAGTTGTTGCGTCCTCACTCGTAAATAGTAGTCATAACTGAAATGTTACACAGTAATATTTTTACAGTGCAAGCTAGCACTGCAAATGTACCAGTGACATGTAAATAAAAGTATTAAACAAAACTACAGCTTTATTTCTTGTTCAACCTACAGCCCTTTTTTTATAGTGAAGCGTGTTCTTGCACGCATCACATGCCATAGCCTCTTCAGTATGGAACCGTAAAAATCATCAGGCGGCAGAAGTAGAGACATATGCAACATATATCACATCACCTTGTATAAATACATCATCACCTTGTATATCACAAGTAACAGCACGCATTGTTTCAGAAAACTATTGTGCAATCCATAGTTACACAGACATAGCACCCAGTTTAAACCGTACCAGAAAAAAATGTAAAGGCCCATAAATTATCACGCACCATCAAAACCATATTTATCACAGTCACATGTGTAGGCACATCATCACATGGGAAAGGAACATGCTGTCGTGGAGTTACATACAGAAAAAAATCATGTACTTTGATATTCACAAATATACAAATGAAATGAAGGAGCATAGGCAAGGAATTATCATCAGATTTTTTTGTATGTGCGTTCATAGGTTGCTTCCGATGTCATATTAGGGTTCAAATGCCCCCGCCTCTTAAGAACCTAAAGTCGCCATTTGATGGAACAGGATGAAATTGTACAGCAATTGTGGTGTGGCCTCGTGCACACATGACATCACAGAAATCAGGGGCCTGGAAATTTCAGTGCCATAGTCAGAATGCTCGCACCACCAGGCTTACTGGCACTTGTGCAGGTGAGCCTGATGGTGTGGACATTCCTATTGCTGCAGTATCAATTCTAGCACAAATCATTCTGCATCTGCTATGCTATTTGTGGTTGCATTAAAGGATGACATAAGCAATTATTTGTTGCAAACCAGCCATAGTCTGACTTCATGTCATCATTATTACATCAGCAAATTTTGAAGCGAAGCTGCTCAGGGCACACCTTTCGATCGTCGCGTCCGGCAATAGAAAAAAATATCACAGCATATCCACGAAGTGAATGATGATGAGTGGGCGAAGCACCGGGGGATCATTCGGGTAAACCACAGCTACGGACGTGAGATAAAGAGGTGGTGGTGGTGGTGAAAAACATTTATTTGTACGACAAAACGTACGAGGAGGTATGCTCGGGACGAGCCAGAAGAGGCCGCCCCTTACAAACACTAGGTGGAGTCCCTAGTACGGGACCCCAGTGGCAGTAGCCGCCGCCTGGGCGCGCTTAACCATGGCCTTTTGGGCCCGTAGGTCTGAGGAGCCAAGCAGGGCAGCCTCCCAGTCCTCCCGGATAGGGTTGGGTAAGGGGGAAAAGGCAGGGTTGGATGGGCAAGCCCACACCATGTGGTAGAGGTCCGAAGACTTCTCCGCACAGTGCGGGCAAGCTCCAGTAAAGGCCGGATCGAAATGTTTAAGAGCCGCCGGGCACAGCATAGTGTTCGTGAAGAGACGGAGCAGGAGACGCTCCTCCTCCTTTTTGAGGCCTGTACACGGGCGGGGGTAGAGTTCGTGGCCGGATTGATAGTAAGCTGTAATTTCCGTATACGAGTAAATTTGGTTGGGGGTGGAGTTCTGATCGGCGGGGTCAGAGAAAAAAGGAGCCCGGTGAGAAAGCGCGCGGGCGGCAGCAGCCGCTGCCTCATTTCCCTCTAATCCCATGTGAGCAGGAGCCCAAACGACGTATCGGGGGTCGGGGTCCCCGGTTTCGCAGCTAGATTGAAGGACGCGATAGGCCAGGAATGGTATCTGACCCTGTTCGTAGTTCCGACAGGCCCCTCGCGAGTCGGTAATGATGGTTTGAGAGCGAGAATCGGATGCAGCCAACGCGATGGCGACTTCCTCCGCATGTGTTGTGTCTCTGGCGCGAAAGCTAAGGCCGTTAACTGCTTTGCCTTCGTGGACCACCGCGGCCGTAAACCATCCCCCATGTGGTGGCCGGTGGCATCCACGCAGAAAACGCCGGGTTTGGAATCATAATGGCGCGCCAGGGCCTCCGCCCGAGCCAGGCGTCTGCCATCATGGTGTGTGCATGCCATGTTTCGGGGAAGAGGGCGCACGTGCAGGGCATAGCACCATTCTTGTGGGGTACGTACGCGCTCTTCCATCTGTCTGAGAGGTTGGAGGTGTAGTCGGCAAGGAGGCGGCAACCCGACAGTGCCTGAGAAAGACGTGTGATTTGGTTGGTAAGATGATCTTCCTTGAGCTCCCGATAGGTATTCACCATCCCCATGCCCAGAAGGCGCTGGTTAGAGGTGCTGACCGGGAGATCAAGGGCCCGCTTAATCATCTTTCGGAGGATGACCTCAAGGGCGTCCTCCTCATGCTTGCGGAGATGGAGGTATGGAGTCGAATACAAGATTCGTCTAGTCACAAATGCATTAGCCAGCCGCAAGGCATCTTTGCATCTGAGACCCCCGCGCTTGTTGGCAACCCGGCGACCATGCGGCCCACCTGGTCCCCCACCTTCCGCAGCTTCCTTAGTGTTGTGTCGGACCGGCGGTGTTGGTTGATGAAAAGTCCGAGGACTCTAATTTCATGTTGTTCAGGGATTTGACCATACTCTAGAGAGAGAGGGCAATTTTGGACGTGCATTTGGGCGAGGGGCGGAGATGCACGAATTCAGACTTTTGAGGGTACATTGGAGGCCACAAGCGTGAGCATATCGGTCCACTATGGTCGCCGCTTGCTGAAGGTTGGCCTGCATGTCTCCCAAAGAGCTTTCCGTGGCCCAGATGGTGATGTCGTCCGCGTAGAGTGCGTGTTGCACCCCCGGGACAGCCTCCAGCTGGGCAGGCAAGTTCTTCATGGCCAGATTGAACAGTACGGGGAGAGGACAGCGCCCTGTGGTGTACCTCTGGACCCTAGAGTGTATGGGCCATGTTCGGTGTCCTGTATGTGCAAGTATGCGTGTCTCTGTGTTAGAAATTGTAAGACGTACTGAAAAGCGTTACGTCCGCAGTTGGTTTGAGAGAGATGAATTAGGATGATTTCATGAGTGACGTTGTCGAATGCTCCCTTAAGGTCCAAGGCCAGAACCACCTTGTCGTTATGGGGGCATTCAATGGGGTCTAGGACTCCCCGATTAAGTTGGAGGAGGACATCCTGTGCGGATCTCTGGGGGCGAAACCCAAACATGGTGTCCGCAAATGTGTTATGGTCTTCCATGAAAGAAGACAACCGGTCCCGCACCATCGTCTCCATTAACTTGCCCACACAAGAGGTGAGAGAGATGGGGCGGAGGTTGTCCGGATTGACGGCTTTGCCAGGTTTAGGAAAAAGGTGACAAGTGCTGTCTTCCAATCGATAGGGAGGGGCACTTCTCCCAGCCAGATAGAATTGAAGTATGCCAACAGTGAATTGTAAGTCGAGTCTGGTAGGTTTGCCAGGAGCTTGACTGTAATTTTGTCCCGTCCGGGTGCAGTGCCACGTTTCATTTTGGCCAGGGCTGCCTTCAGGTCGTTGAGCTGGAAAGGTTGATCCAGCTCGGCATTCTCAGAGACTGCTTATGAGTATGCCGTCCCTCGGGTATCTTGGGTAGTGCACAGGTATTGGTCCATGAGCTTGTGTGCTAGCTGAGTTGTGCTACCAGCAAAGCCGTGGATGGCGCGCTGCAAGTGTTTCTGCGTTTCAGTGCGGGTTTGTGTAGGGTCAATGAGGGCGCGAAAGAGACGCCATGTGTTTCGGCTGGACATTTGTCGCGCAGCCGTATTGCAGCGGCTAACCCAGTTCGAGTCGGCGAGCTGGGCCGCATACTCTGCCGCCTTCTGGGTAAGCTCTGCTATGCGAGATTTTAGTTTCCTATTGTGTTTCTGATGGCGCCATCGGCGGACGAGGCTGTGCCGGGCTTCCCAAAGGTGGAGGAGGTGGTTATCCACATCCGAGACCGCCTCTCAGAGTTTGATGTGTGTTTCCGTAGAACGCAAGCTAGAAACCAATTGCTGGGACCAGGCCTGGTAGCCGTGCGTGTGTATGGGAACAGTGTCCTGCCAATTTTGTCAGAATTTCGTCCAATCTGGGATGTGGGCTTGTTTGAAGGGTCGTGCCATGGGGCGTGTGCGAATGGTTGTGTTGATGAGGCAATGGTCGCTACCGAAGGTTTCCTCAGTATTGACCCAGTTGGCGAACTGAATGTTGCGTGTGAAGGTCAAATCCGGACAGGTGTCCCTGGTCACGCAGTTGCCAATCCGAGTTGGGTGGACAGGGTCAGTGTGAAGAGTGAGGCTCAGCGTGGACGTAAGCTCCGCCAACTTGCGGCCACGCTTCTCTTCACGGCGGTACCCCCAGACCCGATTGGGGGCGTTGAAGTCGCCCACAATCAGGAGGGGGTCGTGGCCCGCAACTCTCAGCGCACGACTGAAGAGGTCCGCGAATGAGACGTTTTGGGGAGGAGAGTCACCATTACGTAGGAATAGTCGGTTTGGAGGTCAAGATCGACCTTGTTAGCTGTATAATTTCGATGAACACAGAGACAAGACGAGGGGTTCTGCTGGAACGTCGAATAGTTCATAAGGGTGGCGCCCTTCCCTGGCTCTTGGAGGGCAACCACCGCGGGCAGATGCTCAAAGGTTGAGAGGAAAAGTCGGAGGTCCGCTCTCTTGATGCGAGAGCGGAGGCTCCGACAGTTGCACTGGGTTATGATGATGGGGGACGCCGATTTGGAGGGGGCAGAACGCCTAACTTTAGGGGTTCCCGCCATGGTTAGGTTGGGCGTTAAGAGTGAGTGGAGCTGCCCCAGAGCCAGTAGGCAGGACCAGAGTTTTGACATCTAGGCCTGCCAGGGGTGCAGTCTTCGTCATCGTCAATGTCTACAATGCGACGTGAAAATTTGGAGGGGCGGCCAGATACGTCCCTAAGGGGACCCGCTTTGCGCAGCGTGCGGAGTTGCGCAGCGACAGCTTGATTAACTTTACTCGTGATCAGCTCATCAACTTTTGCGAGCATCTGGCCCATCGTGGTGCTGATCAGGAGCTCCATTTTTGCGCTGAGGCGCGCCTCCACACTCTCAAAAGAATCATGGCCCGACGGCTTCGGCAGCGTAATCTCACTATCCATGGACTCCGCATTGGAGGCGGAAGGAGAGGTAGGAGCAGACGGTGGGTTGGAGAGTTGAGCCTCAAGGTTTGCAATTTTAGCGCGGAGAGGCTCCGTGTGCTTACGGATCTCCTTAGCAATTAGAGTAGGAGAGGGAGGGGGGGGGGATTGGAAAGGGGAGGCTGCCCCACCGGGACCGCTCACCTGTTTGCCATATTTCACTGCGTTCGCCCAGGCACCGGCTCCCGCATCCTTTCGCTGCTGTTGCTGCTGGCCGCGGTTCCCCTTGCCGTTGTGTGGTGGCTGCTGCTGCGCCGCTTGGCCCTTGACGTCACCTCCACGTGGTGGCTCCTGCTGCGTTGTGGCGTCGACGTGGCGTGATCCGCCGTGCGAGAACGCCGCATGATGACGAGTCTTCTTCCCTGACTTGGTCGGGGAAGAAGGGTGGTCATCTTGGGTTGTCTGTATTTGGCTGTACATTCGCGCGAGTTCGTGGCGTGGCTTCCTCCACAGACCGCGCACTTTGGGTTGCACTCGTGAGGGGTCCGCACCCCCTCCACTAGCTCGGCCTGCTATCCACACAGGCCGCACTTTGCATTGGCTGGGTTGGGACACGAATCAGCCCGGTGTCCGAAGGTGCCACACAGTCCGCAGGCCGGAATGATCCGGTAATAGGGTTGAACGAAGGTGATTTCCGAGTTGTAATGAATGTAGCGTGGCTTGACTCTGCCCGCAATGGTGAGTCGTGCCTTGTTCGATGTGCCGAATTTTCGTATATCCAAGAGTTCGCCTGCGGGCCACTGCAGAGCCTGGCGTAGGGTGTCGGTCGTCTCGTGGTTGGCGACCGTGACCACGCCGTAGCAGACGTCCTCGCCATGTTGCTTCAGGTGGCCGTGGGCGGCCATCTTGCCTTTGTCAGTTTGTAGCTCGAAGTCGCCGAGCAGCTGGTCCGCCGTTTGGGCCTCCCGCGTGCTAGCGATGATGAGGTTCTGCTCCAGCGAGAGAAGCAGGTTGCGCGTCGCCGCCTTTTTTACTCCGACGAGAGTGGCGAAGGCGGCGCCAAGCGCGCCACGTTGAAAGACGTCTCGTAGCGCCACTGGCTCACGAGGCTTGATGATGACGACAAAGTCTTCTGGGTGTGGTCGAGGCAGTGGCTTAGGCTTCCACGTCGTTGTAGGCTTGCTGCGCTTCGCGCCGGATCCTTGTGCCGCACGCGTGGTTGATCCTGTCTGAGTTGAAGGTGCCTTGCCGGCGGGCGGGGCCGATGGAGTCATTTTCATAGTTTTGCGCTGGGAGCGGCACTCAACCATGCGAAAGAGTTCTTCGTTGCGGATGGGGTCCGCAGCCGCAGATTGCTGTCCCTCGGGGACCGGGATCGTCGCCCACGCCATGGCGTCGGGATCGTAACCGTGTTGAGCAGAGAGATCCGTCATCTTGCAAGACCGGTCCGTTCTCACCCGCGCGCCGACGTAGCCGTTAGGCTCAGCGTCGGCAACGCGAGGCTGGAACAGAAAATCGCTCCAAGTTTGCCAAAACTGGGCCCACCTGGATGAGATTGGTCTCCTCGGGTGCCGGGCAGCTTTAGGAGTCCGATGAAAGCAAAATTCATGGGGTTACACGGAATTGACCGTGGCTTTCGTCAGTAATTGACGGAGCCGATGCACCACACCACGCAAGAGGCAAACGCCAACCGCGTTCCTCCAGATAAAGAGAGCGCGCGTCGGGAACGAGAGACTCAAGGTAGTTTTATCAGCTGTATAAACTTGGACATGCAGCAGCACCAGCAATGCGCAGAACTGTTGTCGACGCCGTCGGCGTTTTCCTGCGTTCGCACCGAACGCGCGCAAAGTGAAACCGGAACCGGAAGTGGAACCGGAAGTGGAAGCGGAACCAGAACGCCATCTAGTGAACGCTTCATAAAACTACAGGTGGCTACATACTACTACTACTACTACTACTACTACTACTACAGAGGAGGGAACGACCCACACCCTAAGGAGCTTCGCCCCTCAAAAACTATCATTGGCCGTATGCTGTATGTGCGAGTGAAAGCACGCGAGGGCGACGGACGCGTGCTTGCAAGGGGAGCGAATGCACGGCGGAGAGCAAACGCGACTTCCAAGTGGAAGGGGAGCGGTGGGCGAGGAGGGCATCGAGGCACCTTAGACTGTGCGTGTGCGTGCCCGCTCTCCCGGCCTCTGCCACCGACTCTCTCTGGGCTCTAGCCCGCCTCTTCCCTAACAGTGTCGACAACGGCGTTTAGCCGTTCGTCACGTAGCCAGCGTTTTGACAGCGATTGTGTGCGGTCACACAAACAACGCGCACAATTGTTGTCGACGGCGACGGCGTTCTGCCCGCGTTCGCACCAAACGCGCGCGGCGTTGGTGACGTGTTTATGAAGAACGTGCAAACCTTTGCCGTACACCCTATGGCGGTGTACCGTAGTGACCAAAAGGCCATAGTCCCTGTGGTCACTAAATAAATGAAAACCACCGGTTGATATATATTTCTCATTATTTAATGGTTCAAATAACCAACTACATCATCACATCTTAATAGTCATAATTGGAAATACGTAATTCCCACCATAGTGACATGTATACATGACACGTATACAGAGACCAGCTTCGCTGGTCTCCCATCTCCACGCCAGTGGAAGGGCTGACAGTTTTTTTAAAGCGAATAAAAATACGATGAAAAATTCCTTTCCTATGCTTCTTCACATTTAATGAGGGGGATGAAAGGGGTGAGGGGCTTGGCTTGCACCATGAGCAAGTGGAGCCAGCAACAGCTGCAGGAGGCGTTAATTCGTTCCCTGAGACCGGCGCTCTTGCCCGAGGCACTACTACTGTATGTCACGCAGGCTGCGCACTTCCTCTGTCAGCTGCCGCAGGCCAGCCATTTGTGCCTTAAGGTGCTGTTTGCAAAAACAAATTCCACCATCTTCCCGTAGGGAAACCCTGAGTAGTATGCCAAGCAGCCATGGGGTCGACTCAAGGTAGTTTTATCAGCTGTATAAACTTGGACATACAGCTGCACCAGCAACGCGCAGAACTGTTGTCGACGCCGTCGGCGTTTTGCCCGCGTTCGCACCGAACGCGCGCGGCGTTGGTGACTGTTGCCGGTGCCTCTGGGGCGCCTATAGTCGCGCCTATAACCTAAGCCAACGCCTCCTCTTTCTAGAGGAGGCGTTGCCTAAGCTGCTTCGCATTATCGCGCGCGGAGCCGCAGGTGTTGCCATTCGTTGCGCAATCTGGCGAGGAGAGGAGCGTCGGAGAGGAAGGAGATGAGACAAGGAGAGGAGGGGGAGGAGGGTGTGCATGCGCAGTGGGGGTGTGGACGCCACACCGCGGATTGGATTTATGGATGGAGGGAGGGAGTTACATAGCCCCGACCATAAGATCCTTCGCATCTAAAAAAAACATTTTAAATTAATTTACTTACAGAAGCTCAGCAACAATACCTTGGTATGTTGTATTGGTCCGCATTCGCACGCCTTTGGTGTTACTGCAACAATGATATTTTCACTCTATGGTGAGACACCAAAAATATATTACTGGCCCATCAAAATTCTGCCGTCCCATTCCATTAAGTTGTCTTACATGGCTACATGAACTCGGCTTTTTTTTCTTTACGCATATAAGTGCGTAGATATACCATAGAGATATTACTACGCACATAGGTGTGTAGTAATATATACGCACATAAGTGCGTAGATATTGCCAGTTATATCATGCAAATGTGTACAAGGAATAATCGTCACAGCATTACATCCAAATTTTATGCTTGTTTACTGATCGATAAAAATAATTCAGAGGTCACCACATGCCTGCCCAGTGATTGCCCCAGCGGCTTGTATTTACCGCCGTTCATTTAGAGAAACTAGTACCTCCTCGCACAGCTCGTTTTTTCGAGAAGCACTCATAAGTGACGAGAACTCGGTAGAAGCTCTCGCCAGGTATGAATGCTGCTCGATAAACTGCAACAGAATAGCGGCCTGTTCCTTCGACACGCGTGGACCTTTCGCCGACATTTTGCAGCTTTTATGAAAAAGTTAGAATTTCAGCCCGACCGCAACACAGTAACGCAAACATTTTTCTAGGCTTATCGCCCGCATAAAATGCTCGTTTCGATTTGATGACTTGATGTGGTAACTTTTTATACCGTTAATGTAAAAAAAGTTCAACCGTTAATGTAAAAAAAAGTTGAAGTCGCTAGTCACATTTACCGTTCTAGCAGCTTCTTTCTCGGAGCGGAACCGCCATTGCAGGGGCGCCTGACCGAGGAAAGGTTACCGTCGCTGCGATCACTTTGGCGAAGCTATTGTTTTGTCGTGGCGGGGCCCTACGGAAAGGTGATCGGTGCCTTGACAGTTCTCGATCCACTATGTTCCAAATTTTGTACTCCGGTGTTATGAATAATTCTTGTTGGCTCTTCTTAAAAAAAGAAAGGACTACATGTCATTAAAACATGCAGCGAAAACAACACAATAATTCCCAACACGAGAATATATACTCACCTTTCTCTTGTATATCACGTTTCCCTCAAGCGGCTTCTGAATTTCTTCTCAGACGAAAGTACACCGCCGTGGGTCGCAATTACTTGCGGGACATTACGGACTAGCGTAATCACGGACTAGCGGTTCATCAGAGGCCGTTCTTTTGTGCGCCCTCAGCGGCATGCATTGGATGTACATTCGACGAATCTACATCTAATCCAAGTGTACGGCTTCAAATATAGGCGCACTTGCGTTTGCCTTTCTTTATGCTACGGCAGCTTTCGCGTTGTAAGGTTATAAAACAAATTCGCTTTACGAAGGATGGACGTGCGCTTTTATTAAGGCCCGTATTCACAAACGGAACTTACCCTTAACTTACGACTTAAGTAGCCGATCAATGCTAACGGGTTTCATAGAAAAATCTTGTACTTAAGGTAAACTTTAATGAACATTTGAGTGCCGGAAAGCAAAGTGCAGCCACTGGCTACCTTAAATGCTACTTTCGCTACTCTCGCCTAGCAAGAATGATGGCTGACTGCTACGGCAGCCTCGCCGATTTTGCCGATTTCACCGGACGGGTGCACGATATTACGGAGGATGAGGCATACCGATACCCGTCGCCATTACGGCCACGGCTTAAGGGTCGACAGAAACACATGGACGTACACAACGACGCGGAATTCTCGTGGCGGTACCGCTTTTCCAAGCAAGCGGTGTTACGGCTGTTGGAAATGCTGCCACTGGCCCCAAAAGACAACGAACGTGGTCAATCCGTGCCGCCGCTGCTCCAGCTTCTGATTGCCCTGCGATTCTACGGGGCCGGAACCTTTTAAGTTGTCACTGGGGACCTCGTTAATGTTTCGCAAGCAACTGTGTCTCGAATCATTGCACGAGTGTCAAGAAGTATTGCCGAGACTTTGTCCCCGCAGCTCGTGAAGTTTCCAAATGCCAATGATTTGGCATCCGAAATGGAGGAATGCTACACCATCGCACGGTTTCCTGGTGTGAGCTGGTGCATTGACTGCACTAATGTACCCATCAGAAGTGCCAGCGCAGATGACGCGGAGGTTTTTCGTTGTCGAAAGGGCACTTCCACATCAATGTGCAGGCACGTTTATTACGCTGTCGTACAATGTACCGAGCTGCGAGAGAAACTGCCGGGGCTAAAGATTATGGCAGCAGTAAGCAATGTTACCGATTTCGTATATACCAAATGAGCACACATTTTTGCACTTAGCTAACTAATATCAAGCAGGCGTTTATACATTTCGTGCCTTACCTTTCGAGTGCACTTGGAATGAAATATCCAAGTAAGGTGTGTGACGTTGTATTATGTATTATGAGCCGGTTTTAAACACAGCTAAAGATGTCGCTTGTTTTGAAGGGAATCAGAGGACCTAGGCTTTAACTTGTTTTATTTGGTTGCCAACTAGCCCGGCTCAGCACATGACAGCCGAATGTTTGATAATAGTCGAGCCAGAGTCCAGGTGGATGAAGGAACTGTGCCTGGCATCCAACTTGGTGACAAGGGGTGCTATCTCATGACCCTTTTTCGAGAGACACCAGGCAGCCCGCAGCATAGGTGATTTGAAGTTTCAACACAATTATAAAATCCTGCGAAATAACAATTCTGTCGGAAAATAGTGACCTAATTGAAAAACTGCTTTGTTTAGGTACAGCAAGTGACACTCCAGGGCTCGCTGCATTGTTGAGAGGACGTTTGGAGTTGAAGCGAAGGTTTTCATGCGTTGAAATGACTCTTCAGATAAAAACAAAAAGAGTTCCTATTGGCATCACAGCTTGTGCTGCAATACACAACTTTGGCGACATCCTGAGAGACCCTGTCCCACCTCCTGCACAAAGCCAGGCAATACACAACACTGATTCGCAAGCTCTCATTCCCTCCGTTCAATCAACACCACCAGGCATGCCTCCGTTGCCAGCCACAGCAAGTGGTTTTAGGATGAGAGACCGCGTAGTCGCACAGTATTTTACCTGAATGGAATGATACAAAATCACAGCAACATCAAAGACGTTTACTGTTTCTTCAAAGCTTCCGCTGAAGCTTTAGAATTTCCACTTTTCTTTTTTGATTGGCTTCTTTCAGCCGAAGAAGCTGCATAGTTTGTTCATGTTGAGCTTGCCTGTGCAAATATTTGTATTCGTACTCGAGGCACATGAATTGCATTTTTAATAAATGTTCCTTTTTTTCTTCACGGTCGTCCTTGATGGCACTAAGGCGCGCAGCCAGTTCAAGTGAGTCTGGCAGCCATTTCTAGGGAGACCGCCGTCTGTCTCTGGCTGCTGCTTGTCGCCAGCTGGCACAGGAACGCTTGAAGTTGCTGCTTTTTCACAGCAGCTTCCTTGCCTGTTGGACCATGAACGAGCGCTCGGCTGGCTGTAGTGGCAGGTACTTGGGCAGCATTCGTTTCAGGTTCTGCTGGTGGCCTGCCAGCATCGTCCCAATACCAGTAGCCGGGCTCATCAGCCCCGTCTTGACTACCTGCAGCAACAGTTGAAAGTGACCACAAAGCAAGATGGCTCCTGCAGTGCTACACTAAACGTTCTGGAATGTTCTGAACACCTTGGTGCCTATCCACGGTCTACGGTTGTATAGTGCATGAGGTCCCCAATGTAAGTGGGAACATATGTATAACACACTATAAAGCGCAACTAATGTCGCTTTTCGAGCTTGGTTTCAGCGCCTTTCGTTTCCCTTTCGACCCATCATCTCCTGGTTGGTCACACTAACAACTGGTGCTTGCATGACCTACTGAGGACACCGTGTAAACAGCGCAAGGCAATTTATGTATGTGCAGCGCGAATTGTGTTGTACTTTCTGCAATACACGCCGGCACCAGCGATTTCTCTGGAACGTTGGATGACTCATGTACAATGGCGGACGCGCTTTACCCGCCCATCAGATTTCGACGATCGCCAACTGTGTTCGCCGCTATCGTTGTGCTTCGAGTGTAACTTGCTTTTGTGGGCCCCGGTTCACCTAATAAAGAATACGTTTCGTCATTCATACTTTCAGGGCTGTTTTCTTCACCCTCACTACTACGTGACAATATATAAGCGCACAAAACCTGGTTACATAAGGCATGAAAGTGTAGTGGTGATTTTGGGCGGGGTATAGCTCAGGATTCACTGTGTCATTCAAGAAATTTCGGCCATTTTTGTTGTAAAAGAAGAATTTGGCGTAAATGACATGAAATGTGGGCAGCAGAAGGGAAAAAATCAAGAAACCAAACCATTTGCCTCGCCTAGAGACTCGTTTTGCGTCTGCGACAGTAGTGCAACGAGAGCAGGTGTGCACTGGGATTGGCATGACGGCAATTCGCCTGGCACAGTATGATGTCCGCTGCAGCCGCTGTCGAATGGATTTGACAGTCGAACTGTCATATGTGACGCTATAGCTCTCACTTGCTGTAGCCCGGCGGTCACTTGGCTCGGTGAGGGTATACCGCCACCTGAAATTGCAAGGAAGCAGTTGTTTGTGCGACGACAGGGTTTAACACATCACAAGAGCACATGAAACACACATATAGAAGTACACATCCATTTGAAAACATGAAATGAAGCGTTTTATGCTGACTGTGATTGTGTGCAACACAGCCAGCCGTTCAGAATATGTACCTTTAAGAAATATCAAGGCACACCATAACATAGCTTATTCGGAGACCCACATGACTTATGTGTGGTGAGGGTATAGCTGTTCCCAGAGCACTGGCATATTCAGCCGCAGGGGAAAGGCCCTGGTTTTGTGCTGCTGTAGCTTATTATTCTTTTTTTTTCGATGGCCAAGCAGCGGCAAATTCCGAGGGACAAACCGCTCTCTGAGAAGCGTAGGTTGTGTACCAATGCTGCCAAATGTGAGAAAAATGTTCAATGCAATTACTACATGGTAGCCATTTGACATATCATGCTACACATTTTACAAATAAAGAAGGAGGGAAAAACACAGCAAGAGCGTAGAAATTGAAGCCGTAGTTATGAGAGTCCACTCGTTTTAGAAAGTGCTAATATACGATTGGAGCACCCACTATAGCTTCTTTTCAAGAGCATAGCAAGTTGGTTGTGCACGATCACAAAATACGACCTACATTTAGCGAGGGTGCAAAAAAAAAGATATACGAGATAATGGGCGTACACTACATTCTGTACTCCATGCAATTTATTTGCAGCGCTCAGCCTAATGAATGCCATAATTTCGGCAGTGAATAATATCTGTACGTAGCGAAAATGTTAGCAAAATAAATGTCGCAGTTTCACCCGAAAGGCGAACCATCAATTGCGACAGCAACTTAGTAGAGAGCTATACGGAGTAAGGATAGTAGTTTTTTCAGCTGTATAAACTTGGACAAGCAGCAGCACCAGCAACGCGCAAAACAGTTGTGGACGCCGTCGCCGTTTTCCTCGCTCTCGCACCGAAACCGCGCGGCGTTGGTGACTGTTGCCAGAGCCTCTGGGGGCGGCGGCTCGGAGGTTTTCGACGAGATGTGAACGGGAAACTCGTCGAGCAGCTTCGGAAGTCTTTACCACCTTCTCACCTCGCAACGTTTTTATTGCGATAGCAATTATATGGACACTCCAAAGCAGATTTCTGCCGTCGGCGTCGCCGTCGCCGTAAGGTTCCGTATGACGTCAATAGAGATGAAATCGTCGCCGCGCGCCGCCGAACACCGTATGTGCGAGTGAAAGGGCGCAAGGGACGCGCGCTTGCACGGGGACTGAACGCACGGCGGAGAACAAACGCGCGTTCTGCGGCGTGCTCCCTTAAGGACTGCAGAAGTAGGCGTCTCTTTTTAAAGACGATAGCATAGAGAAAGAAATTCAACAAGAGGGGACACTCGGCAAAAACTGGCAACAGGAAACACGTCGCCATACGTCACGCTATACTTTTGACACCGAACGTTAGCTGCCGCGAGCATCGAAAAAAAAAGAAAATGAACTTAAGTTAACAGGCATTGATTTATTTTTAAAATTCTTTGCCGCGAAAACTAAAACGTTTTGCGTATAAATGAACTTAAGCTTTGCGACTTATTTTCCTTGCCTTACCTAGCCACAGGTCGATGACGCGCCAGTTACATGCGTCATCCGCCAGACACTCCCCCGAAGCCAGCGAGGATGGCTGCGCGCGCGTTTGAGCGCTCGCGCGCGGCGACCCGTCTGTCTCCTTTTTTTCTTTTTTAAATGTAACCTGGTTTATTGGGCTCTCGGCGTATTCTTGCGTTCATTCTGCACTGGGACAAGACACCACTGCACTATTGAACTACGGCAAGGTGAGAAATCTTGTTTCACATTCTACGACGCAATTAGGCTTACGGCACGGGACCGAGACTTAAGACGCAGTTAGCAAAAAACAGCTCGGCCATCCTGGCGCAGTTAATTTGAGTTAATGAATCGTGCTGAGACATGTTTCCGACGCTTCCTAGGGGACTATTGTAACTTATTTCGGTTTTTGAGCCACACTGGCCGCACAGGGCGCCGTGTCGCAGTTAGCGAGAACTCAGCCGTGGTGTGTAGTCTAGTGCATCTTGCTAGGAGAAGTTTGTGCCGCTTTCTCTGACGCCAGGCATTACTGAAAAGTAATTTCGTTACTTTCTGGGGTACTTTTGAGGCACGCTGACCGCACAGCGCGCTGTGACGCAGTTAGCGATAAGCAGCTCGGCCGTGGTGATAAAGTTGGTTTGGCGTGTAATGAATCTTAGAGGGACAAGTCTGTGACGTTTTTTGTGGCTCCGCAACAACATATACTTTCTTTCGGTACTCACGCCTGTTGAAAACGCGATGGGCGATTGCCAAGAGTGATAACATGGGGTGTGCTGCTGGCGCCGGCAGAACGCGCGAACGACGAACATATCAGAAACTTGTAATTCGAAAATTACGTCTTCTAAAGGACTGAAAAAAGGCATTGCACCCACGCATTTGTCTTGAGAGCCTGTTGCGTCCGTCTCTGTGTATATCGCGTACCGTCGCGTCGCCCGAGGCCAAGTTTTGGAAACGCGAAGTCGCTCGTGTATTTGTGCTGCCTAAGTGCAGGAAATAATGCCCGGAAATTGGGGAACGCTTGGAAATCAGATGTTTTCATATATGTTTGGGATGAGTCGGGTATTTTCTACGCCGTGTATGTAAAAGCGAATTGCTTTTCTTTGTAATGCCGCCCATTCACCGCTTTCGCACGTTTCGCCTCGCAGTATTCCTATGTCTAAATACCAAAATGACTCATGCTTGTAACATGCTGTTACGTGCTTGCAAATGTAACATGCTTGTAATTTACTTTTTTTTTTTCAGCTGGTACCGTCCGGTGGAGCTTCATACAGGAACTACTGCCTTACCTGCTGGTGTCACAACGTTGGATGAACGCACAAAAAGCGCGGAACGAGCTTTTATATAGAGCAAAATAAATATTTCCTCATTGCACAAAAGGTCTCGCGTCTACTTTGTGAAATTGCACGTGGCACAGATTCGATGGGACTTTACGAGATCGTTAGCAATAATTTTTACTAAATAATACACCGATTCTGCACGAAGAGCAAAAAAAAAAGAAAAAAAAAAGGAAAAGGGGGGGGGGGCGCAGCCGGCGTGCTAGCTTGCGTTCAAAATACGCGCGCCCAAAACCGAAACCGGAAGTGATGCAAGTGATCGACACCGACCGCTTGGCACGCTGCAGTCAATTCGGCCGCTGGGCCCTATGGGAGTGTCCCCTCTTGTTGAATTGCTTTCTCTATGACGATAGTCTTTCTTGGGGAACTTAAACGCTGAAAATTTGGTCTGTCTGTCGGTCTGTTTGTCTGTCTGTCACCCGATTCAGCCACCCGGCCAAAGTTGGACCACTTGCTTACCGCCCACACTACTTAAACTGGTATGGCTGTTCATACTTGTGAACGTTATCGATCACAAAGTAAATATTACGCATATCTGAGGCGCAACATCACTAGGTAAGTATTAGGAGGTGTGTTCCTTTAATAGAAAAGTTGTCGCAGTTTCACCTGAAAGGCGAAGCATCAATTGCGATAGCAAATTTGTAGAGAGCTATACGGAGTAGTGATAGTAGCTTTATCAGCTGTATAAACTTGGACGTGCAGCAGCACCGGCAACACGCTGAACTGTTGTCGACGCCGTCAGTGTTTTGCTCGCGTTCGCACAAAATGTGTGCGGCGTTGGTGACTGTTGCCGGAGCCTCTGATATAAATAGGCACTTGGTGCCGCAGCTCAACGTCCCCTCCCTTCCCTCCGCCTCCCCCCCCCCCCCCCCACGGCCTTTCGTGCGTCAGAAGGCGCGTTTGCTATACATATCATCATCATCATCATCATCATCATCAGCCTATATTTATGTCCACTGCAGGACGAAGGCCTCTCCCTGCGGTCTCCAATTACCCCTGTCTTGCGCTAGCGTATTCCAACTTGCGCCTGCGAATTTCCTAACCTTATCATCCCACCTGACTTTCTGCCGTCCTCGACTGCGCTTCCCTTCTCTTGGTATCCATTCTGTAACCCTAATGGTCCACCGGTTATCCATCCTACGCATTACATGGCCTGCCCAACTCCATTTCTTCCGCTTAATTTCAACTAGAATATCGTCTACCCCCGTTTGTTCTCTAATCCACACCGCTCTCTTCCTGTCTCTTAAAGTTACTCCTAAGATTTTTCGTTCCATTGCTCTTTGTGCGGTCCTTAACTTGTTCTCGAGTTTCTTTGTTAACCTCCAAGTTTCTGCCCCGTATGTTAGCACCGGTAGAATGCAATGATTGTACACTTTTCTTTTCAACGACAGTGGTAAGCTCCCAGTCAGGATTTGGCAATGCCTGCCGTATGCACTCCAACCTAATTTTATTCTTCTGTAAATTTCTTTCTCATGATCAGGGTCCCCTGTGAGTAATTGACCTAGATATACATATTCATTTACAGATTCTAGAGGCTGACTGGCGATCCTGAATTCTTGTTCCCTTGCTAGGCTATTGAACATTATCTTTGTCTTCTGCATATTCATCTTCAACCCAATTCTTGCACTTTCTCGATGAAGGTCCTCAATCATTTGTTGTAATTCCTCTCCATTGTTGCTCAATAGGACAATGTCATCTGCAAACCGAAGGTTGCTGAGATATTCGCCATCGATCCTCACTCCTAATCCTTCCCAGTCTAAGAGCTTGAATACTTCTTCTAAGCATGCAGTGAATAGCATTGGAGAGATTGTGTCTCCTTGCCTGACCCCTTTCTTGATAGGTATCTTTCTACTTTTCTTGTGGAGAACCAAGGTAGCTGTGGAATCCTTGTAGATATTTGCCAAGATATTCACGTATGCCTCCTCCACTCCTTGATTACGCAATGCCTCTATGACTGCTGATATCTCTACTGAATCGAATGCCTTTTCATAATCTATGAAAGCCATATAGAGAGGTTGATTGTACTCCGCAGATTTCTCGATTACCTGATTGATGGCATGGATATGGTCCATCGTAGAATATCCCTTCCTGAAGCCAGCCTGTTCTCTTGGTTGACTGAAGTCAAGTGTTGTCCTGATTCTATTGGAAATTATCTTGGTGAATATTTTATACAATACTGAAAGCAAGCTAATGGGTCTGTAATTCTTCAATTCTTTAACGTCTCCCTTCTTATGGATAAGTATAATGTTGGCGTTCTTCCAGCTCTCTGGTACACTTGAAGTTGTGAGGCATTGCGTATAAAGGGCTGCAAGCTTTTCAAGCATGATATCTCCTCCATCTTTGATCAAATCTACTGTTATTCCATCTTCTCCAGGCGCTTTTCCCCTGGTCATGTCTTTCAAGGCCCTTCTAACTTCATCGCTAGTTATAGAAGGAGCTTCTGTATCCGGTTCATCACTATTTCGAATGGAAGAAGCTTGGCTGTTTTGGCTATTGTACAGGTCAGTATAGAATTCTTCTGCTGCTTTTACTATGTCATCGAAATTGCTGATGATATTACCATGCTTATCTTTCAGTGCATACATCTTGCCTTGTCTTATGCCTAGTTTTCTTCTTACTGATTTCATGCTGCGTCCATATTTTACGGCTTCCTCAATTTTTACCACGTTATAATTTCGAATATCCCTTACTTTCTTCTTGTTGATCAGTTTTGACAGTTCAGCGAATTCTATCTGATCTCTTGAGTTGGACACTTTCATGTTTTGTCGTTTCTTTATTAGGTCCTTTGTTTCTTGGGAGAGCTTCCCTACAGGTTGCTTTGGTGCCTTACCTCCCACTTCAATTGCTGCTTCTGAGATCAGCCTAGTTACGGTTTCATTCATTAGCTCTATGTTATCTTCATCTTCCTGTTCTAAAGCTGCATATTTGTTTGCGAGCACCAGCCTGAATTGGTCTGCTTTTACCCTTACTGCCTCTAGGTTGGCCTGTTTCCTCTTGACTAATTTCACTCTCTCTCTCTTCAAATTGAGAGAAATCCTAGACCTCACTAACCTATGGTCACTGCACTTAACCTTACCTAACACTTCTACATCCTGCACTATGCTTGGATCGGCAGAGAGTATGAAATCTATTTCATTCCTTGTTTCTCCATTAGGGCTTTTCCAGGTCCACTTCCTGTTGCTGCGCTTCCTGAAGAAGGTATTCATTATTCGGAGCCTATTCCTTTCCGCGAATTCTACTAACATCTCTCCTCTTGCATTCCTAGAATCGATGCCGTAATTGCCAATGGCTTGCTCACCAACCTGCTTTTTCCCCACTTTTGCATTGAAGTCGCCCATGACTAAAGTATACTGAGTTTGCACCTTTCTCAATGCTAGTTCAACATCTTCATAAAACTGTTCTATTTCTTCATCATCGGACTAGACATATATGGTGATTGTAAAGGAGGAAAGAGACGCCTACTTCTGCAGCCCTTAAGGGAGCACGGCACAGAACGCGCGTTTGTTCTCCGCCGTGCGTTCACTCCCCGTGAAAGCGCGCGTCCCTCGCCCCCTTTCACTCGCACATACAGCGTTCGGCGGCGCGCGGCAACGATTTCATCTCCATTGACGTCATACGGAACCTCACGGCGACGGCGACGCCGACGGCGACGCCGACGGCAGAAATCTGCTTTGGAGTGTCCATATAATTGCTATCGCAATAAAATACATAGATACGTAACTCTAAAGACCCTAGTTTCTTAAGCTGCGCTGAAAATGCCATGCTATGCGCGCCGACGAACGACGTTCCCCGACTGCGCGCCGACGAACGCCCTCTGCCATGGGGGAAGGAAACCCTCTGCACAAGCTCATGTTTCCCGATGTATTTCCAGATGGCGTCCATGTCTCACGCAGCGCCTCCTCAATTTTATCAATGCCAGCCAGATGCGGCCGATTCAACATAAAGGAAGCGCTGTCTGAGGCAGGGCAAAACATAAATGGCCGCTTGATGAAATAATGCGGTAAAATGAAATCTGTTCAAACAAACCTCCATTGCATTTATCATGCCAGGACGGAAATAGTACGAGAACAGCATCACGGGTGGCCGCGCATCAGACCAGCACTCATGTAGTACGGCCGGCAGAAGACTATCGTCTTTCGACGACATTTGCAGCGAAGCACGCAAATACGCGGCCATTTTTTCCTTTACAATCACCTATATGTAGAGCAAACGCGCCTTCTTCCGACGCGTGAAAGGCCGTGGGGGGGAAGGGAGGCGACGTTTAGCTGCGGCACCAAGTGCCTATTTGTATCAGAGGCTCCGGCAACAGTCACCAACGGCGCACGCATTTTGTGCGAACGCGGGCAAAACGCCGACGGCGTCGACAACAGATCTGCGTGTTTCCGGTGCTGCTGCATGTCCAAGTTTATACAGCTGATAAAGCTACTATTATATAAATACACATTAGGTGCCACAGTTAAACGTCGCCTCCCCTCCGTGCCTCCCGTGCCCCCACGGCCTTTCGCACGACGGAAGGAGTCGCGTTTGCGCTCTCTCTCTCTCTCTCTCTCTATATATATATATATATATATATATATATATATATATGGTGATTGTAAAGGAGGAAAGATGCGTTTAATTCTGCAGCCCATCAGGAAGCACGGTGCAGAACGCGCGTTTGTTCTCCGCCGTGCGTTCGCTCCTCGTGAAAGCGCGTGTGCCTCGCGCACTTTCAATCGCACATACAGCGTCCGGCGCGCGGAGACGATTTCATCGCCGTTGACGTCATGCGGAACCTAACGGCGACGGCTCCGACGCCAGAAATCCTCTTTGAGAGTCCATATTATTGCTATCACAACAGAAACATTCGGGCCTCAAGCTACGAGACATTCGCGGGCGCCAAATGTGCCTATTTTGGTGAAATAATCAAATGACATGGCTTGCTGAGAGCCATTCAATGTTCAGAAAGAGGATCTGCGTCAATAATGTAGCTGCACAGGACACAATGCTTACCTGTGGAAAACCGCTCCCGTGTGTCTTGTGCGTTACACTTGCGCAACTTGTCTTCGAGGTTTTCCCAATACTTTTTAAGTGGGCCCCACGTCCGCGGTAGGGATGGTAATATCGATGAACGATTAATCGACTAAAAGTACGCCGCAAAACGATTAATCGTCATCGATGTGTACCTTTAATTTAATCGGTTTAATCGATTAAAGCAGTTCGATTAATCGTTTTGCAGACAGTGACTAAAGTGGCGTGAAAATTTTGAAATCGCACTGTAGAATGCGGAGTACGAGCAACGACCGCGCGGCTGCGAAGACCGAGAACGACTGTCGACTGTTTTCCCGAGTCATGTCGAGCTGGCCAAGCGCTTCCTCGCTTTACGCGCACGTCACACAGGCTGCCTGGGGCCCGGAGAGAGGCCGCCCCCGTGGAGGAAGAAATAAACTAGGCGAGAGCATTACGTGAGGCAGCTAGTCTTGGTAAGCGAACTCACCGTCAAGCGATTTCCTTCGCTTTTTACTTCGCAGTAGGGTCAACACGTGACCCTGAGTGACAACGTATTGGCCGATAATGTTTGGTTCGCAGCAGTTTCAAATCAGTGCGCACCCGGTCAGCTGCGCTGCTGCCCTGCACCCGGCAGCATTAAACCTACCGCGCGCTCTGATGCGGCGATCACGTGTTGCACCATTACTTCTTGATGTCAGTCGTGCTGCGATGTTCTCTTCTAATTATTCCTTCCTCCATGCCCACCCTCCTCAGTAAGCGCCATTTTTAACATTTTTAGGTTTTGCGGAATTTTTAGAAATCGCCTGTGGCAGGTAGCATAATTTTATCATTGAGCTGGGTTATTCGATGAGGCGCAAATTCGCACGAGAAATCGAAACACATATTCAACTAATTAACAAAAAATGACTGATTAACTTCCTAGTTAATTACTTTACGACACATATAACAATTTACGAATTGTAGCCGGTGATCTTGTCAGGCGTATCCACTTGCAATGAATTTCCAGAATGACACCAGTTTGGAGATATGCGCCATCATACTCGCCGTGAAAATGCACTGTTATTACACTTATTTTTTTACCAAAATGCATTGAAGCACAAAAGTAACTGTAACGTCCATGTATTTCGTCCCACACTTTGAGAAATAGTATCTCGAAACTGGGTAAGGTTTCCCTTGAAACCTCTACTCCACGCCACTGTGGTGGCGTGGAGTAGAGGTAGAACACCCGACTTCAAATCTGAAGGTCGTAAGTTCGAATCCTGCTCCATTCCACTACATTTTCAGGCATGGAGTGGTGCCTGACACCGGCAATGAAAAAAATACATATTGCCGAGAGCTAGTGGGGCTATACTAGTTCAGGTGCAACCAAACTAGGCAGGCCCACTAAGCTTCATCGAGGTCACTCCCTCACCACAACAGGAATTGTCCTCCCTGGTGCAGTATTCGGCCACTACCTCCCTGATGACTCCGACAATTAACCCATGGCCCTCAGTCCCCAGTGGCTGCGGAGCACCTGACCAAGGCGACGGTCAGACCTGCGACGTGGCAGAGGGTGCTAAGAATCTCTGGGTCCGGACAGGCCGCCAATGGAAACTGAACCTGGCAACGCTCAACACGCGCACCCTTTCGAGTGAGTCCAGCTTAGCAGGACTATTTGAGGAATTATCAGGCATTGCCTGGGATATTATTGGCCTTAGTGAGGTTAGAAGAACTGGTGAAGCTTACACAGTGCTGACTAACGGCCACGTCCTCTGCTACAGAGGTCTTCCAGATAAGAGAGAATCCGGGGTAGGACTTCTAGTCCATAACAACATAGCGGGCAACATTGATGAATTTTACAGCATTAGTGAGAGGGTAGCAGTCGTCATAATAAAGCTGAATAGGAGGTACAAAATGAAGGTAGTACAAGCCTACGCCCCAACTTCCAGTCACGATGATGAAGAGATAGTACAGTTTTATGAAGATGTGGAATTAGCAATGAGAAAGGTGCAAACTCAATATACTGTAGTCATGGGCGACTTCAATGCAAAAGTGGGCGAAAAGCAGGTTGGCGAGCAAGCAATTGGAAACTACGGCATCGATTCTAGGAATGCAAGAGGAGAGATGTTGGTGGAATTCGCGGAAAGGAATAGGCTCCGAATAATGAATACATTCTTCAGGAAGCGCACCAACAGGAAGTGGACCTGGAAAAGCCCTAATGAAGAAACAAGGAATGAAATATATTTCATACTCTCTGCCGATCCAAGCATAGTGCAGAATGTAGAAGTTTTAGGTAAGGTAAAGTGCAGTGACCATAGGTTAGTGAGGTCTAGGATTTCTCTCAATTTGAAGAGAGAAAGAGTGAAATTAGTCAAGAGGAAACAGGCCAACCTAGACGCAGTAAGGGTGAAAGCAGACCAATTCAGGCTGGTGCTCGCAAACAAATATGCAGCTTTAGAACAGGAAGATGAAGATAACATAGAGCTAATGAATGAAACCGTAACTAAGCTGATCTCAGAAGCAGCACTTGAAGTGGGAGGTAAGGCACCAAAGCAACCTGTAGGGAAGCTCCCCCAAGAAACAAAGGACCTAATAAAGAAACGACAAAACATGAAAGTGTCCAACTCAAGAGATCAGATAGAATTCGCTGAACTGTCAAAACTGATCAACAAGAAGAAAGTAAGGGATATTCGAAATTATAACGTGGGAAAAATTGAGGAAGCCGTAACATATGGACGCAGCATGAAATCAGTAAGAAGAAAACTAGGCATAGGGCAAGGCAAGATGTATGCACTGAAAGATAAGCATGGTAATATCATCAGCAATTTCGATGACATAGTAAAAGCAGCAGAAGAATTCTATACTGACCTGTACAGTAGCCAAAACAGCCAAGCTACTTTCATTCGAAATAGTGTTGAACCGGATACAGAAGCTCCTTCTATAACTCGCGATGAAGTTAGAAGGGCCTTGAAAGACATGACCAGGGGAAAAGCGCCTGGAGAAAATGGAATAACAGTAGATTTAATCAAAGATGGAGGAGATATCATGCTTGAAAAACTTGCGGCCCTTTATACCCAATGCCTCACAACTTCAAGTGTACCAGAGAGCTGGAAGAACGCCAACATTATACTTATCCATAAGAAGGTAGACGTTAAAGAATTGAGGAATTACAGACCCATTAGCTTGCTTTCAGTATTGTATAAAATATTCACCAAGATAATTTCCAATAGAATCAGGACAACACTTGACTTCAGTCAACCAAGAGAACAGGCTGGCTTCAGGAAGGGATATTCTACGATGGACCATATCCATGCCATCAATCAGGTAATCGAGAAATCTTCGGAGTACAATCAACCTCTCTATATGGCTTTCATAGATTATGAAAAGGCATTCGATTCAGTAGAGATACCAGCAGTCATAGAGGCATTGCGTAATCAAGGAGTAGAGGAGGCATACGTGAATATCTTGGCAAATATCTACAAGGATTCCACAGCTACCTTGGTTCTCCACAAGAAAAGTAGAAAGATACCTATCAAGAAAGGGGTCAGGCAAGGAGACACAATCTCTGCAATGCTATTCACTGCATGCTTAGAAGAAGTATTGAAGCTCTTAGACTGGGAAGGATTAGGAGTGAGGATCGACGGCGAATATCTCAGCAACCTTCGGTTTGCAGATGACATTGTCCTATTGAGCAACAATGGAGAGGAATTACAACAAATGATTGAGGACCTTCATCGAGAAAGTGCAAGAATTGGGTTGAAGATGAATATGCAGAAGACAAAGATAATGTTCAATAGCCTGGCAAGGGAACAAGAATTCAGGATCGCCAGTCAGCCTCTAGAGTCTGTAAAGGAATATGTTTATCTAGGTCAATTACTCACAGGGGACCCTGATCATGAGAAAGAAATTTACAGAAGAATAAAATTGGGTTGGAGTGCATACGGCAGGCATTGCCAAATCCTGACTGGGAGCTTACCACTGTCGTTGAAAAGAAAAGTGTACAATCATTGCATTCTACCGGTGCTAACATATGGGGCAGAAACTTGGAGGTTAACAAAGAAGCTCGACAATAAGTTAAGGACCGCACAAAGAGCGATGGAACGAAAAATCTTAGGAGTAACGTTAAGAGACAGGAAGAGAGCGGTGTGGATCAGAGAACAAACGGGGGTAGACGTTATTCTAGTTGACATTAAGCGGAAGAAATGGAGCTGGGCAGGCCATGTAATGCGTAGGATGGATAACCGGTGGACCATTAGGGTTACAGAATGGATACCAAGAGAAGGGAAGCGCAGTCGAGGACGGCAGAAAGTCAGGTGGGATGATGAGGTTAGGAAATTCGCAGGCGCAAGTTGGAATACGCTAGCGCAAGACAGGGGTAATTGGAGATCGCAGGGAGAGGCCTTCGTCCTGCAGTGGACATAAAATATAGGCTGATGATGATGATGATGATGATGAAGATGATGATGATGATGATCTCGAAACTGGTGTCATCCTGGAAATTCATTTCAAGTAGATGCGTCTTGCAAACTCAACGGATACAAGTCGTAAATTGCGATATGTGTCATAAAGTAATTAACCAAGAAGTTCATTAGTCAATTTTTGTTAATTGGTTGAATATGTCTTTCGATTGCTCGTGCTACTAATGTCCACCGCTCAACGATAAGAATTATGCTACCTGTCCCAGGCGATTTTTAAAAATTCCGTAGTAGTTGTCACGTAGTAGTTACGATGAAGAAAACAGTCGCAAAACTGTGAATGACGAAACGGACTTTTTATTGGGCGAGCCTGTGTCCACAAAAGCAAGTTTCACTCGAAGCACAACGATAGCGGCGAACACAATCGGCGATCGTCGAAATCTGATCAGCAGCGAAGCGCGTCGGCTTTTGTACATGAGTCATCGAAGGTTCCAGAGTAATCTCTGGTACCCGCGTGTCTTCCAGAAGGTACTAGACAATTGGCGTCGCTCATACAATCAGATTACATAAGCGTCGGTGACAACTGACAACAGATAGAAGCATCGATAACGTTCGAGAAAATTCCGATACTACATGCAGGCGCTTCCTGCGCCGAGCGATAACGTTTAAGGTGGCGGTCCGGCAGCACCAGCCCCCCGTTTTGAGTACCTTTGGAGCAACCGCGGTGGCTCTTCTACTTAGAATATAAAGTTGTGGTATATACCATAAAAAAGCTTAATTCTTGTATATTCTAACTATAGATAATATTAAGAAATTGATTAATGTGGTTTAGAAATAAATGTTCAAGAACAAGCATGAGATGCATGGTTTTTGCGAACTGTGTCTCAGTTGTGACCATATTTAGAAGAAATTACCGCATTTACTGCATTGCGGCTTGCTCTGTAGCTTTAGGACATATTTATTTCCTAGACGCAGCAAAACAAGGTTAAATTTTTACTTTTTGGATAATTTGCTTTTGAAGTTTGCCAAAATATCGCAACTTCTGTTGTAAACAGCCCGGCAACTACACGCTCAAGGAAGCTAAATTTTAGACAAATTAGAGATCAAGCAATTTCCAATTGGGATGCAAAAGTTCGTTTATGTGCCTTTCTTGGCTTTCCTAATAATGCGACCGAAATTAGGCAATATTTAGAATTCTGGTTCTACTTTTGCCCATTTTTGCGGGAAGGTACTAAAGCTACGAAGGTGCGGTGTAAAACTAATAAAGGTACATGAGTGAAATTTAGCGTCCTACATGGCAATTCCTTGAACTCTAATTGTCCAAAATTTAGCTTTCTAGAGCATGTAGTGGCCGGGCTGTTTACAACAGAAGTTGCGATATTTGGCAATCTTCAAAAGCAAATTATCTAAAAAGTAAAAATTCAACATTATTTTGCTGCGTCTAGGAAATAGATAAATATGTCCTAAAGCTACAGAGCAAGCCGCAATGCAGTAAATGCGGTAGTTTCTTCTAAATATGGTCACAACTGAGACACATTTCGCAAAAACCATGTATATCATGCTTGATCTTGAACATTTATTTCTAAATCACATCGAAATCGATTAATCGATGATACGCTAAAGCGACGAACGATTAATCGTTAATCGATTAAAACATTTAATCGACCATCCCTAGTCCGCGGCGTCACGTTATAGAGCCAGTTGAATTCGTCCTCTATTTCTTCCACGACTCCTGTTTTCTACTGCGGATACAGCGTCTGTTGTCTTGTTCTCGACCACGCTGCGATGGCGCGAAACGAGCTCCAGGAGCACGGCGCGTTCTTCGTCGGGAAAGTTTGTTTTCCTTTTTTCCATCCTCCGTGCGGGTTGAAAACACGCAGCACACACACACTCTCGACGCACAAACATCGCACGTTTTCAGCAACAAAACCAAAAAAAAAATGACAGCAGATCCACAAGGTGAATGATGATGAGTGGGCGAAGCTCCGGAGGGAATCATCGGATCTCCCGCTTAAGGGGACGCTAGCACAAACGCGTTAGAAACGTGCAGTACTCTCTAGTAAGGGGGAGCGGCCACAGCGTCTTACGCAGCCATTTACACATGCCGGAACGTGCACCGCGTTTGCCGACGCCATCACATGACTGCTGAGAGAGTATACCCCCCGTATTCATAAACGCTCCTCGACTTGAACTTGACTTGCCACCGCTTTAGGCAGCGCGTTCGAAACGCGTTGAAGGTAAGGTGGAGAGGCCACAGCGTCTTACACCAGCTTCTTACACGGGCCGTAACGCGCTAGCACAAACGCGTTAGAAACGCGCTAGAAACGCGGCCTTTCGTTAATGTTTGGTATTTATAGCCATCGTGGTGCGTTTGTCCATGTCCGCTTCGTGGCGTAGTGGGCTAACGCCGCGCGCTCGGAAGCGAGGGGTCCCTGGTTCGATTCCGTGCTACGGACACAACTACGGAATTTTTTTCTCATTTTTCTCAGACTGGTTACACACTACTACTACTACTACGACGGGGACGGAACGGGTGCCGCCATAAGGAACTTCGCCCCTAAAAAAGTCGGGACGGCGACACACACAACCAAAGTGGCTGCGAGAACCAGTGTGAAGTGGTGGCCAGACGAGTTTGAGTAAAGCGCTAAAACCAAACAGTTCTGTGTATTTTACTCAGCAGAATGCACGTACAAGTACTGGTACCTATATATCCGCATTACTCTGCTGCAAAAGTTAGTTTTTTTACGAGTCAACCGATCGTACACGTAAATTACTTACGTATCCTCGACACCAGACGACATACTTGACCCCAAAAGTCCCTATCGAAAAATCTCGTATGAAATTATACGAGCCTCGTATCTGTTCTTACGTGCCTCGTATCCGCTCATACGAGCCTCGCATCCGTCCTTACGAGCCTCGCATCCGTCCTTACGAGCCTCGTATCCGTTTTTGCGAGCCTCGTATCCCTTCTTAGGAGCCACGCAAACGTTCTTACGAGCCATGTATCTGTTGAATATGTGCCACGTATCGAAGCATATTTGCTACGTGTAGATCAAAATGTGCCTCGTATACAGTCTTCGTGCCTTAATTGTAGATCGATTCATGTGTACCTTGTATGCGCTTCTGTGCTGTATGTCTGGCCCCAAGCGGATGACTTGCCAATTGTTCGTGCTTTGTAAGAGCTTTCATGCATATCTGCATGGTACAAATTGTTACAATTGCATGGTACAAGATGTTCAACTGATACAGATCACTTAAATATCTGTGTCTGCGAACTATTTACACAGCTAGCCAAAGCATACAGTTAGCTTATATTGGCGATAGTAGCTAGTGCACAGTAAGGTTTTATGAGAAGCATATGGTTACAAACCAAGTTTATCTCCAGTCAAAAATTCCAAAAGTGTATTGTTGCATCATTCTTATTCTGCACTAGTTTTTGGAAGGTATGACAGCAAACACTGAGTAAATACACAGATCAAAAAATTTAATAACATATCACTGTTGACAGACAGCTATATATAATAAGCCAAAAGAATAACCGGTAACAATGAATTTGTGCCAACAATAGTATACATATCTAAAGATAACAAAACGCACTATTTGATCATGATACATCTACATTACAAACAAAATTAAAAATTGTTGCACGGTGTAAATGTTTGGCATATATTGACAAAACTGTGCAGTACATCACAAAAATCAACCCCTGATATGCAAACAAAATGCGACATTTCATCCAAGACGATCAAAAAGCTCCATTCTGTGATAATTAGCTTTTCAAAATGTGAAACTTCATATTACCTGCACACAGAAAGCTTGGCTTAGGACAAGGTTCTTTGTCTACAAAGTCTTTCTTTGTGGGGTTTTCACGTGCCCAAACCAGTTCTGATTATGAGGCACGCCATCGCCTCCAAAGGAAAAAGTGAGGAGAAGCTGTAATACTGAAAAACCATGAGAGGGAATTTTCAGAAGTGTAATATATGAAATCACATTTGAAACACACCATGTGGACATGTAGTTCACATTAAAAGGCACTGTACTGAATATCTTCAGTATTCATCTCTTCATATTGCAATGTACATTGAGAAACAAAAAATATTTGGTCGTCTAGTTAATAATAACTAGACGATAACTAGAACACTGGTAATATTACCAGTATTCTGTTGAAAGGAATTAGAAGCATTATTCTTGGTAACACGCAACTGCATGTACCATCTCTGGAGTCATAAAAACAGAAGCCCAGGGAAAAGCAGTGATTCAAGAGAATGAATTGCTGAAGGAAACCATGAAAAGAATGCATTTGCTACGTCTTCCAGTGTACCGCTGGCATAGACTTCAGACTCTGCCCAGGCGGCACTGCGGAAAAACCCGCCACCAGCGCCCCCATCGCAGCCTTGGCGGAAACTGAGTAGTGCAAGGAGAGCTGTCCGCAAGCGAAACTGCATAGGCCACAATGGAGCCCCCTCTTTCGGTTGTGTTGAGGCACCGTTTCCTAAAAATCAAGGACCTGGAAAGCTTCTTCCGCCCATCCACGCTTCGGAAAGGGAGGAGAGCGAAGCACGTGTACAATGTAAAAGAAGTTTCAGGTGTTATTTCGGCGCGCTGCAACTCGCAAGCACAGCGAGCATAGTACAACGTCGAGTTCGAGGCAAGCACTCTGATGTCCGTTCTCTAGCGCCTAAATGTGTTAAATTTGGGTACGTACATAATGTCAAAGCGATGAAGTACATATATGATTAAGTCAGTTAACTATGTAGCTTACGGGCAGTGGTACAAAGCTCGCTTTATCAGGGGCGAACGGCCCTGGCTACCTTCGCCTTTTCAGTTGCGTTCTCGCTTCAGCTCTCGCTTCCCGGGCGTTCGAGCGTGTTATCGCGCATCTTCGAATGTTTTCTTCATGGTTGTCTTCCGTTTGTATTTACTGCAAATGGAGATTTCATTTTTCCAAGCCAGCAAACAGCCTGCGAACATAACGAAAGTAAGCTTCCTACAGTGCCTGTGCGAAGCATATTCCTGTCTCGCGGGAGCTACAGCACCGCTCAGTACCCTTGAATTTTTAGCAGACGCTTAAAACAACACACGCGCACAAATGAATGTAAATAAACGCGACATTTTTTTCTACACACGTGCGGGACTTCGCAATTACTCATCCAGTGCTCCCACAGCAACTTTATTGCTCAGATTTTAAAAAAAACGCAGTCAAGAGGGCTCAGTGCATTGCGAAACGTGCTTGTTGTATCGGAAAAGCCGAAACTAGAAATGAGCTCGCGATACCGCAATGCCCTAGAAAGCGATTTTGAATTCATAAAGGAACCAAAATGTTTGGTTAAACTGACCTGCCAAATCTCTCCGTTCCACTTGCTCAGTCAAGCGGAGGCGGACGTGTGTAAACAGGTAGAAATATCGATGGCACATACGCAGGATGGTTCACAACTTTGTTTATTCTGTAGCCAACGAAGGGGCGGCTGCAGATTCTTTAGTTTTCGCTTGGTTGCCATAATCCCTCGTCAGGGCTACGCAACACAATTACAGCAGACCAACATTATCACACTTTCTCATGTGAGCGGCTGTGTTGTGGAGAATGCGAGTAATTCGCTTACCCAACATGCGAACGGCCCATATCCAGCGCTCTCGCCTTTCTCCTTCATACGACCAGGATGGAAATCGGTAAAACTGAACGTTGTTATTTAGTCCTTCACGTTCATGGAAATTTACAACGCAACAGTAACGTCGATTGCGGCGTTTCTTCGTAGCGCGCGGAGCTGTCGCAGTTGCCGTCGTGCTCGCCATCGTCAACAAGAACTTTATGGCAGTTCGGTGGCGCGTCCGACTAGCGGAGAAATTCATAGCTCTCATTCTAGGTGTTAAATGCGCAAAACATTCGCAATATGAACCAAAATTAAGTTAAATCGTTGTTTCGTACTCGCTAGCTGCTTAGGCAACTTAGCAAGGGAGTCGGACTTTGCACTACTCAATTATTACCTCTTCGCATCGGCAGGTGGCGCTACGCGTCTTGCAAAACTCCAGAGTCTGACGTCTATACGGACGAGCCGCATGGAGAACGACCGTCAGCAGACGATTAAAAATTTGTTAGAGTGAATAAAGGTTCATTCGTTGAGTGGAGTACTGTATGCTGCTGTAAGCTTTCTACCCATGATGCAACAGAAAATCACTACAGTGAAAATACATGCTTGAAACGCTGTGCATTGGCTCATTTTGTGATTTATACCAACATTTACATAGGAAATAACAGACGCAGATTTTTGCCCTTTCCACACCCAGACACCGATGACACGAGTGCAGCACTGAAGCATCCACTCTACACGCAAGTTTTAGAAAGCGGTCCCCCCAGCACTAAAGAATTGGTGGCTTTGATGCTGGTGAACGACGACTTGTTTAAGGTCAAGAGCTGGATCCAGTATGGCTGACCTTAATATATGGAAAATCAAGACGAACAAATTGGCCAGATTTTCATTAAGAAAATCGAAATGTCCATGTGTCGCGACTTGGTAGGCTGGAGCCGACTAGCAGTGCTGGCAGCAGCAATATGTCACGTGTACCATACGTCTTGGATGAGCACGTACACTCCGGCACATGGCGGCAATAAAGAACTTAGCCTGAACATTGCCCTCGTACCCAGGAATAGACTGCCATTGAATGATTCGTATGGGGCTGTGTGACATATATATGCACACAAACCAGCACAATGTCACCAGCACAGGCACCAAATATATGTCGAGGAACTGGAGATAAATGGCCATGACTTCATAGACTGCGCAGGTTCAATTAAGGAAGCATGTTGCTTATCATAATAGATGCTGAATTAAATGTTGTGAATTCAGACAATAATGCACGCCACAACTGCTGAAGCAATGTGACAAGGCCTTACGTAGTTTGGTTTACCTTGCATTGTAAAGACAATTGGCAGCAATTCACAGTAGAGCACAGCACGGGCCGATTTCTGCGGCCCGGGCCCGGCCCGGGCCCGTTTTCACATTGAGTGGCCCGCCCGAGCCCGATCAAAACTTTTATGGCAAGACCCGGGCCCGGCCCGGGCCCGGAAATAATCTACGTTACCCGCCCGGCCCGGCCCGCCACCCCTTTACCTTAAGCCCGAGCCCGGCCCGAGCCCGGCTAGAAACGGGCCCGAACCCGGCCCGAGACCAAAAAATACACGTTTTTTAGAGTTGAGAAGCCCAAGAATAACTCGCAGAAAGCCCGAGCCCGGCCCGGGCCCGCGTCAAAAAACCCGAGCCCGGCCCGGGCCCGGGTCAAAAAGCACACGCCGTGCCCGAGCCCGGCCCGAGCCCGTGAAAAAACTCCTCTACCCGGCCCGGCCCGGCCCACGGGCCGGGCCGGGCCCGGGCTTTCGGGTAAGCCCGAGCCCGTGCAGTGCTCTAATTCACAGCACTAGTTTCTGAAGATTTTATGAAGGGAAAGAACATCAGACATCCCGCTACAATACCTTATCACCCTCAATCAAATGGCCTGGTTGAAAGGGATGTGTGCACAGTAAAAGATCGAGTGAAGATGGTATCTGGCAATAACTTACCAATGCGGTTTTGGTAAGCTATTGGTAAGCTTTGGTTTGGCGCAGTTTTGTTTGCTGATACTGTCACAAGTCTACAGTCAAAGGTGGCTAAACCCTGTCAGAGATATGTTACTGAGTTTTCTGATTAGAACAAAGAACTGCCGTCCACCAAATGAGAACCAAGAATGCAATGGAGAGCTTAATTAAGCTCTCATGCATCCATTCACATGCAAAGAAATCGAACAACTGCTGGACAGCCAGTGCTGAACCCGACAACCCAAATGGGCGCCTGAAATTGTGAAGTCAACCCAGAGAGCACGAATGTCAACAATAGCGATTGAGCAGGGGGTTGAAGGCAACATGCAAATCACGTGCAAACTCACATTTACAAGCGACAGGAGATGAACAAACCACCATTCACGCCAATAACTGAAGTGGAAAAACCTTAAGCGGCAGAGCATCTTACACCAGAGAGACCTGCAGAAGATCAAAGCACCTGTAGTGCCCACAGATGCCCCAGATCTGCCCTTACGAAGGTTCTAAAGAACTAGAGGACATTTGCAACAGTTTCACCCATAAGGAGTGAAACTGTTGCGGCTTCCAAGATGCCATCAGCATTATGACAAGCCCCGCGTACAAGAACAACCATCAGCAGACAGTTAAGAATGTGTTCGAGTGAATACAGATTCATTCATTGAATGGGATCTGTATGCTGCTGTGTGCTTTGTACGCATGATGCAACAGAAAATCCCTACAGTGAAAATAGATGCTTGAAACGTGCAATGGCTCATATTCTGATTTATACCTACATTTACATATAAAATACACCCCTAGCAAGTTCACATAAGACACTGTTCAGTTGCATCAATAACATGTTTGACCGAAATCATGTTTAACCCCTGAACCGTTTCTTACGAGCACAGCTCGTCTTTGCCGAACCGTCCCAAAACTGTCTTGGGCGAGCTCGTCTGCAGGAGACATTACCTCCTTTTGAGTGTTTTGAACAAGACATGCTCGTTGGCGGGCTAGCTGGTGTGACGCTTCGCAAATGGCAGCACTGCGCAGGTAGTTTCTTTTTTGTTCAACCTCCCTTTCACATTTATTTGGGGCGCAAATTGTGTTTCAAAAAATGCCGTCCTGTGGAAACGACGCATACATTGGAGGTCTGTCATCACGAAAAAGAAGCCTTTCCCCATGATCTAGCTCTTCGCACGATAATAATTCAGAAACGGAAGTTCGCTTCGTTTCTGGAAGCGAAAGCGATGACTACGAAATTAGCAGTTAATCAGCTGAGGAAGACTACCCAGAAGACACTATTGCCAGTGGACGTCATTAATGGCGCATCGACGTCAATGACATCCCCATGAAGTGTCCTCACGAATGCATGGTATGGCATTCAATATAACATTGCCTGACAACTTGATAAAGCTTCCCGAACTGAGCTTCTGCTGTTTTTTATTAAATACCAGCAGATAACTGGCCTCCTTTATTATGAGCAATTATAAAGTCAAATATTAGAAGGAAAGTATTCAAAATCAAAAATTTTTTAAATAAGCAGTTTGGGCATAGAAATTGTCAAAATAATAAAACGGTTAAGGGGTTAATCAGACTATTAGGTGCACTTCTTAAAACACTGTTTAAAGGGGCCCTGAACCATCCCTCCTGCTTGGAGAAATAACATAGAGCAGGAGTACCATACGCTGTTGTGAACATCTCGGCCAAGTTCTGCTGTCGTGCGCGGTCCGTGGCGCTCGCAAGCAGAGCGCGAAGTCACCTTTCTCTCAAACGCTCTCGTTTCAAAAGACCCCATAATCCTCTCTCTTTTCTGTGTGCTTTATTTCGTAATAAAGCACACTCCAATACACGGCTGCTATTGGTCGCTGCGGTCGGCTACACCGCGGCCGTCGCGGGATGCCACCACGAGTACACTGGCCAAGCCCACTGCGGCTCGCTGAGGACAACCGCGTTTGGGTTATGTTTACTGCTTCGTGTGCACCAAAATCGGAAGTCCAAAATTAAATTCAAACTGTGTGCCATGGTGACGTTTGGTAGCTTTGTGGCCTCGCCCCATTCCGCCGTAGCCGTAGCAGTGCAAGGCATTGAAGGAGGAAGAGGAGCACAGCGGAGGCCGTGTTGGATTGCCAATAACTCCGCTTCTGTTTAAGGCATTCAAGTACTTTTTGCGGCAAAGTGATTCTGAAATAGCCTGTTTTCACTTCAAATGTCTTTCTCCACTTCAATAAAAAGTGGTTCAGGGCCCCTTTAAAGAGGTTGGAAAAGTGTTCCTTCCAGACACTCTATGCATTTTTGAGACACATCAGGAACTTGAATCCTACAACCATCTAGAATGTGTCTTAAGGTAAAAGGTGCTGACAAAAACTCTAATGAAAACACATATGATTCAACCTTTAACAAGGAGCTAGACATTCCAATAAACTACCACCAATACTTTCATAAAATGGCACTGTGACATTCTACTCTGCTGTGAAAACCAACCAGCATCACAGCTATCTACTTTCACAAAAAGCTGCATTGCAGCCAAAGCTGCATGCATTTCCCATAGCATACACAGTGATAGCACACTATTACCACTAGTATCAGTCTCAATTGAATAGTTTTGGGCAAGACAATAGAGTATGCTCAATAAAATAGTCTATGAAGGAATCCATACATTTTTATGTATGTTTTATGTTTATGGCAAAAGGACAAAAAGTTCTTAAGTGTTGCTAACTACTGCTTGGCCATGTTTGCCTCCCTGTGAGATACACTCGACACACATGTCACACTATACGGCTTCGTAATGCACGGTATGTGGCCCGCAACTGCAAGGACCAGTGCAGCAGACAACACATACAAAACAACCCAGCGCTCATCTGGAGATAAAATTAAAGTAGCTAGCAACCACTTATTCGTCACATTATGTTATTCGCCTGATACTGTATTCTTTGTTTCACTCACACCTCATTTTATTTCATTCATGGAATGGCTAGTGAGAAGCAGTTTGCATCTGCATGTGCAAAACAACCAGCGATGACATCTCTAAAATGGCATTTGAAGGAATGAAAGGACGAATGCATTGGAACAAACAACAGACTCTCGGTGAGGTGCGGTTATTGCTTGAAGCATATAAATCACCTCAATAAGGAATGGTATGGTAGAAACAATATTCAGGAGTATGAGGCTATGTAACTTGATAAAAGCAAAAAAACAGAAGCAGCAAATTCAGGAAGAAGGGAAGACCTTCAAGATGCTTTTCCAAAGACAGAACATCGCCAGTGTGAATTCAACAATGATCTTGTGAAGGCCCTTGTGTCTGCAAATATTCCATTTACCAAGCTTGGTTACTCAGCCATTAAGAAGGTCACCTTTAAGTGGTTTCGACAGAACTGTCCTGACACGACTTGAAGTAATTTACAAGAAAAACGTTGACCACATTCGCGCACATGCAGGTGTCTCGGCCATGCATTCTCAATGGATGAAACAATTTATCCCTGCCACCACTTTGTGACCACCATGCTTGGTGTATCCACTCGACAGGTGCTGTTTCCAACCTTCAGTCCTCTGTGTTAGCTTTGTGGAAGAAACCAGCTGCTCGTACGAAAGGACGATTGCCATAACAACTAAGTTTCATATATAAAAGCTGCATTCCAAAATCTCAAATGCATGTTTTGAAATTTCAAGCATTTCACTTACATGCCTCACACTCCTCTTTGCGTTTGAGAAGGTTCACAATATGCACCCAACCGTAAATGTGTTTGCTTCAGTGAAGCAATATCTTTCCTACGATATCTGTCTCTACAGCAAACCTTCCCTTGCCTCCTGAGCCTGTGGTAACGCACTGGGCATGTTCTTACAAGCAGCAATATACTAGGCAGAAAGCCTGCGGAAAAAAAGATGAAGCTGACAAATGCTGTCGCGAAAGGACTTCAAGAAAGTGTGACCAGTGATACCCTTTCCAGGGGGCTTTACAGCATTGAGGAGTATGGATTTCTACCAAATGCAATTGCGAAGTTGGAAACAGCAAGGCTGCACATACAGGTGCAGTTTTACACCTTGGATTCTGTATGAGGAAAGTTGGACAGTGCTGCTATAAGGAAAAGCTTTTCAAGTCACTCAAGAAAAACCCTGACGTTGAGTTTGCTAGGACATGTTTCTGGGCTTGCTGCTGCTTGCTTTGGACATAACACAGCTAGCACACACACAGTTAACAGTATGCACAGAACTCGTTGCAGTGCCGAGTGCATTACAGTTCACAAATCTAGTACCTTAAGAATGGCAATCAAATGCATAATATACATCTATTAGTAAAAAAATTGTATAGAATGCTAACAAGGTGCCTTTTCGTAAAGACCTAATGCACCAGAATGAAAACATGTGAATTAGTCCCGTTCAATGAGGTTGGGGACTTTACACACAAATTTCTCGTCATCACTAAACGATATCAAAAGACAGGGCTTTGAAACACTGCTGAATTTGAGAGCTACGAGCGGGTACTGCAAAGAAAAAAAGCATGGCATTATGTGACTTGGCATACGACTTCAGGTTCCTCACAAGCAACTTTTCGGCAAAGCAAAAGAACTTCGCCATTGCTTGGAACCTGTCATCAACAACTTCGAAAATTCTTTTAACAATAAAAAACTCGCCACCATTTGACTCGAAAATGCTGCTATCACTTTTGCTGCTTCTTTTGTATTCCCTGCTATGAAATATAGTTCCCCGATAGAAAAATCGAAAATGTTCTTGTACATGAATGATGAGGTACATGGTTCAAGGCTATCTTCAGACAATCTCTTTCTTCAGGCAACACCACAGGCACATCCTTGGGTGCACCAAACATGCAAGCACCATGTATGTGCTGAGCCTTTTCTACATTTGGATAGTGCAGGAAATCATGGCACAACTGCTTAGTTGTCAACGCTATTGCTGTTGAACAAAGCAACAGCTTCAACTCCTGGGAGAGAATCACACGATCGAGGATTTCTTCAGGCACACCATTTTCTGCTGTAACTAGCTTGACAAGCTGACCATTCCCACTCTCAAACCCAAATGCTGAATGAGCCCACAGTGGGCCACAGTTGCGGGCAGCCCGTGCTAAGTGCAGGAGTTGATGCACGTTGAATGTCATGCACCTATCACTGTACAATGCTGCAGCTCGGTTGACGAAACGTCGAAGAAGGTTGTCTGAAATGAAAAGACATCCCATGTCAATACTGTACACAACTACTTATGAAAAAGTACTGTTTATGAAAATGAACCTATGTATGCATTATGATCATTATGTACTTAGTGACAACAGCCCCCATGCCCTTCATTGACCTGCATTTCTGTCATGTTTCAAAAGCAGCCAGGCAAATTATTAGTTCTAAGGCTCTACAACACTTCAAAGTCCAGAAAAACATAAAAACAAAAACAAATTTGATACATGTTCTGTTGTGCTCAGCATATATTTGCAACAGTGCTGCAACAGATGTGGAGTTCAGTGCATAAGAGGCCGAACTCCAGGAGCCATCACAGCACCATAGATGTGTGATGTGCAAAGCACCATTGTCACATGGACATATGTTCGCACTCAGAAAAGAGAGCAGCCAGTAGTTCTTTAGTATGTCCAGCGATAGTGTCAAACGAAAGGAATAGAAAGCACAGTATACAAAACTATTATTGTATTCAAAATCACACAGTACCACACATCTGCTGTGCATCTACTGAGCTGCCTCTCATTACAACCAGAACAGTGAATTCACCTTCAGAAGCTTTTATGTTCTAGTATTCTAAATGTAACAGGTCTAAGCTATGTACAGGGTTCAAATATAAGATTAAATGTGTCCTAAGTAATTGTGTCGTAATTCCTATAAAGATTAAAGGGGAGGAGAGCCAAATTTAAAATTTGAATTATGCATAGCATTTAATTTGTATGCATTTTAGAGCGAACTATGAAAATTTTTGTGCATTTGGTGCAGCATTAGATAATTTGTATTTAAACTTTTTGAAGTAGCAATTTGAAATTTTTGAAGTTGCAGTTGTAGCCTAAGTACACCAGTGAGACAACACTGAGTGGTAACGAATTTTTACGACGGCCGCTGAAACGACTCCCCCAGGTAACAGAGGCCAATCTCGAAGGCCATACTTATAAAGGGGCACTAAAGGCAAATAACCATTTATGTTAGAGCAAAAGATCTAAAATGTTAATACCTTATCTACAAGAGCACTTTAGTAATCGAGAAATTAAGGCAAATATAGGAGACGATTTGCGACACCAGCGGGACATTCTAGTACTAGCCCAATGGTGTAGTACTCTCTCAGTATAATTAGCCACTGGCACTCAAACTACCCATATCAAAAAAGATCATTGTACTGCATTACAAGATGAAATAAAATGCTACTCGTGCATTTCTGTTTGATTCATGGAAAAAAGGGAATTTTGGCATTACCCTTGAAAATGACTTGAGTGGTCGAAAGGTTTCGATTTCATCGGACTCTGCTCCGCTTACGCTGTTGCGTCTCAATAGTAGTTTGGTTATCGCGAATAACTGCAAGTTAGAGAAACTGCCGCGTCCATGTGATGTCATCAAGTGCCCAAATAACACACGCCACTTGACCAAGAGCAGCTGCAGCAACGAAATCGACATAACTTACCACTGGGTGCAACAGAGTGAACCCCTACAGCCGAAGCGGCTAAGTGTCGTACAATCTGCACCAGTGCGATAAACAACCGAAAAAACTTGTGTGGTCGCTGCGCCTCTGTGCTCGGGGGACGACATTTTGAATTGAGCTAACGTATTTCGACCACTAAAACGAGTCTTCTTTCCAATTTAAGCATTTTCTTGGCACAGAACAAGCACCTAAAGGTTTCTGGAATGGTACTTCAACAGTCCAATTTGACTTAATATTTGCCTTTAGTGTCCTTTTATTTAAACACTATAAAACAAGGAGTGATTGCAGCGCTGGAAATACATGGCTGACATACTTCAACTCGAATTTTCATCTATCTCAGCCATTAGCTGTTACATTTAATTCTGAAGCAATTTCCGGTAGAATCAGTGGTGCTGTTAGGTACCAGAGCATGCACAGCAATTCACCCATTGTGGTATCACACTGTTTCAAAGAATACAGCACAGCAGCATGCACCCCCTATGATTCACAGAACCACCCTAATTACAAACCAAGCATTGCCATCTGGATGTTTGTCGCTGTCGAGCTGGCCATGCATGCGCCGCCCTTGCTTTACTGCTCTCTCTGCTGTGCTTCTCTTTCATTCGTCATTCCCTGCCTCTAAAACGCAGTTGAGGTGTACCCCAATGTGCAAGACAGTTACTGTGGTCTCTCTCTGTTCCAAACCACTTCTTCCTCCTCCACATTTCCTGATGTCACACAGTAGATATCAAAATGGCAGTCACTGTCGGTGGGAGGAGTTCAGGGGCTGTCAATTTAAGGTTAAATTTTGATCAGAATGCACGCTTAAAGACCAATTTTTTGGGTGCATGTCCATTATGGGCCCCTTACTCTCAGTTTCAATGATAAAGTGATAATATAGGACAACTATGTCACGGCTCCTTGAATACAAAAATGCATGTTATTTTTTTGTACAATCAATGTACAGTTCTTCAAATAACCCTACTGAGTACAAAATGCATGCGTGAAAACTGCTTGATTAGTATACACAAAATTTCTCCTCACCTTCTTGTGCAATGGCCGTAGGTGAGAGTTGCTCTTGAAGGAGCAGAAAAATGGCCTCGGAAAGAATTGCGAAGGGCTTCATGTAGGGTGATGGCAGAGTATTTTGGCAGCACGGTAGGCAGTAGTACAGAAGCCAATTTCGCCACTCATGGGCCTTCCAAAAGTGCCTTTCCTGGATTGAGCGAGGCAGGCGTGTAATATGATGTGGCGGTTGAATGCCCTTCAGGCGCCGGTTCAGGAAATTCAGGGTGCTTGGTCGTCCTGCAAGACCGTTTCATACAGTTCACATCATGTACATTTCTGGAATGAATGTCTCTAAGCCAGTGGGTCTCTTAAATTTTAGGTTTAGACAGCCCACTGGCAGCCAGACAGCAGCTAGCTAGTTCTGGCCCTGATAGGAATAAGCATCACTGTCACAAAGATTGGGATCCCAAGACAACCTGAAGATGCCCGAAGGTTGTAAAATCAAATGCTAGTACAACTGGCCAGTAAAAATGTAAACCTGCTGCTTGAATAGCAGCGGCCAGTGTGATCAGCAGTTTGGTCATTAATGCACTACCCACTTGAAGATATCTCATTATTATTGCCTAAAGAGCTCAAGTGATATTATTAAATGGTTGCACTAGAGAATACATCACTTCTGCAATGTTCTGTATGACTCAACACAGGTTGCGTGCAGTCCCACCATTTATTTTTGCACAACACTACATACACTGTAAGACATATCCGGTACTACGTGAAATCTCATGAAAATGGTCCTACATTCAAAATTGATTGCTCCAGGTCAACTTTTCTCAAGGATAACGCTGACCACCAGCTTTAATGGTTAAGGAAATGACCATAATTTTACAAAACTGGAAAAGCAGGCTGGCCACAGGATACCTTTATATATGTGTCAACAATTGTGACAAGCTGCTTAAGCTTCGATTTCAGAAAGTTAACACTCGTGGTGACTCTGGTACACAAGCTGAAAAAGTTGGGGCTGTAGTTGGTGCTCGAATGCACTCAACACAGACTGTGAACCGCTAAAAAATCTGGGTTAAAAGCAGAGCAATGGGTGAAACAAGAATGAATAACCTGCAAGACAACGCAGCATGTTTGAGTGCGTTGTATGCGGTTCACGGAAAGCAATATTTTCGCTGTTTCTTGTATCAAACCATCGTGCCAAGCAAAATTGGCTTTAGAAGGTAAAGCTAGAAGTAAATAAAAGTCAGCTGAGCTCACTTTTGCTTACGTTTATAAAAAACATTATTGCCACCGAAAGCGCCTGTTGGAATGAGCCCATAACAGCTTACGCTGTAAAACACATGTGCTCCGGAATTCAGTGTGCACAACAATCCAGGAAAAATGCATGTCTGGTTCATTGCAAAGTAGTTTCTTGGGCTAGTTGATGCTCTGGCAGTCTGATAATAGCCAGAAGTGAAAAATCGAAACAGCCCACTCAATCAATATGCACAGCACATATGCTTCACATGCACAATAGTTGCAAGATCAAGAAACCGCCAAAACAACAGAATACTGACCTATGTAGAACTTTTCATGGCAGTGAGAGGAATCGAACCTATACTCCGTGAACTGCCTGGTCACCCCAAGTAGCACACAATGCCTGTACTCCACAGTGTAGCACTCGACAAGGTCCAGGTACTGCAAAGGCCAGAAAGCTGATGGCCCTTTCAGTCCATTGACTGGAGTCTGCAGCTCCATGGCAAGTTTCATGTCCCTGCGTATGCCTGCTGCTGTCCTCTCTGGTGCAGTCGGCTCCGAGTTGATGAAGAGACGACGTCCTGAAATGCAGATAGACACTAGAGTTAGATCGCACTTTTAATGGTGCTGTTATAATCTATCTACAGACTACAAAGCACACTGACAGGCTTCCTCCTGAGCATGCAGCTACTTTTGAGAGTCAAGTTTACAAGTTCAGTGGTAAATTTGCCTAGAAAAGAACTTTACTAACAAGTGTGCTTCTACAGATCCAAACAAACAATGCATGATGCTTATATAATGATCCTCAACACTAACCATACAGGAAATTATGTGTAATATTTCATGGTTACTATTTTCAAGGGCCAAAAACCCTACCGCATCCTACAAGTAAAACAAACAATAAACTATGTTCATGGTATCACAAACAAAAAAGAACTAAATCAGCTAAAATTTATTTTGTTGCCACCTTCCCATGCAGGTAGGCATAACTTATGATTCACACTAAGTCTTCGAACCCTTACACTCCTGAATTCTGCAAATATGAAATGTGTTTTTAATACAGTTCGGCACTTGTCACATTCATTTTTACCATCCTTGCCTTTTTTTGTGCGGCTTTAATCCAAGGAATTTTCACCAATGCTGTCAGTTTTGTCAAAATTTTTCTATGTATAAATTCTGAAAGTAATCGGAAAAATTGCCAAATTGTGACATGTCTGCCAATATTTCAGCATACAGTGCAAGGCTAACACAGTACCATAATAACAAGTATGAAATGTCATCTAAGAATAAATATTACTGCAACGAACTTACCTTCTTGCAGTGTTCCACATGCTAGGCACCATGGGCAACCAAAGCAGCCATTGAACTGTCTGGTTTCCAACAGCTGCTCTGGCAGGGGCATCAACGCAGACACAAGCTACGTATACTCTGGAGATCAGGTCCACAGCACCATGCTGCCACACAATCTCCCCAACCATCTGTAAGGCTTTCACAAACTTCCCAATAAAAAGAGCCATATCAGGGTGTTTCCGCCCAAACCACAAGCCGGCGAGGAAGGTATTTGCATTTCGATGGGGTTGCGGAAGCTCGTTGATCGACAATTGAATGGGCCAAATGGAGGCATTGGAGGACTTGTACAATGGGCTCCCATCTGTATTCACAGTTAATGTTAAGTCACTCCATTTCATAAGACCCATTTGGCGGAGTCCTTTACAAATCGCCCCATTTGCAATGTCTGTCGTCACTACACTTCCTGAACTTTGTTCGTCTGATAGCATTGATAGACTGCTGAAAAGGAGGTCCTTGACTCTTGCTATTATGTGTTGAAGCTGTTCTTTTCTGTCCATAATAGCAAAGAAGCATCCTTTCTACTTCACCTCCCTCACATCGTATGATAGCGGGCATATAGTGCAGTGGAGACTCCTCTTGTTCTCACTCATCTCAAGAAGCGACATACACAATTCGCCATAGTAATGTCTCTGGGCTATCTGTTCACATTTGGGAGCCCAAAGCTTTCGAAACAGGTATTTTGAGCGTGGGAGACCAGATGGCCGATGCCCAAACGAAGCGTCAACCAACTTTATCAAATCATCAACCGCCGACCAAGTGAGCCCATGCGCCACAACAAACGCCATAATCAATACAACAGCCTCAGACAATGTTGTTGATGAAGAAGGCAGTGTTTTCTTTCCGAAGTGGCGGACACATTGAGCTAGCAGCTCGGTGTCATAGAACTGTAGGACAAGCCCATTGGCGGGATCACTTCGTTCTTCATCGGTATGGTCACTGTCTTTACCGCTGCAGCCATTCTCGCTCACGGCACCACAAATTCCGTCTGCTCATCGTCGAATAAGTCGTCACTGGTGATGCCAGCTTCACTTGTGGTTCTTGGCGGCTGTGCGTCGCTTAAGTATGCCAGGGCACTGTCGTCAGTATCAGCGCTGGAAGCAGCTACGCCGATCCCTCGCTGGCGATTTTCATCGCAGTTGGCAGTAGCTGCGGTGTCTGCAGCGTCGTCGGGCAGGGCGTCAGTCAAAGGCTGTGCCGCCGAGGTTCTCGGCGTGATGGGCCGCTGCTTGTTGTACCATAGCGTGGAGCGTGGAACAACAAAGGGCGCGTCCGCATCGACTAAATAGAGTTTACGGCGCTTACGCTCTTTCTCCTGGCTCATCGTGCAACGCTTACTACACTGATTTCCGCGCGTCACCGAAATCAGCTTGCCATGCAGGTACCACAATCACACCAACAAACGAGGCACGCAAACCGACAGCTCAAGAACAAAAGTGTTCCTGCAGAACTGCTGCGACTACTTGATTATGTAAGAAAGCAGCAGTGGCGCTAGCAAGTGCTTATTTTTAGTGCATACATGTAATTTATGGCAAAGCTAGTTTCTTACTTTAAAATATGTATCAGTCTGTATAAACGTGCACACACATTATTCACAAATAAAATTTTAATCAAGTTTAGGACTGCAATTTCAAGTTCCGTGTCGTCTGCTAGGTAAGGCCCGGTGTTCGTACATCGAATGGAGAAGAGTGACAATGTCCAAGTAACCTTGCACACATAAATTTTAAACATGTGAATGCGACAAAGCAGCTGAATTTACTTGCTGCCTAAGCACGAAGTTGAACGCTAACGTAGACAGCGCGCATTCCCGCTGCCAGCGCACAAATGAACTTATGAAATTACAGTTGAAGTGACAGTTCAACTCAACGAATTGCGTACTACGCGCTAGAGGTCCCTGTCTAGACTCGTTTCGGGCCGATTCTCAATAAATAGAGAAGTGTTCGATCGTGTACCTTGATTCGTCTGCCAGCACGTACAGCAACCCGATGCTGCCGATGCTGTTCTATAGCCAACGTTTATGGAAGCTAGCATCTATAAACGTTGGTTTTAGCTACCAAGCATACGAAACATCTTTGCCAACACCCGTTCACATGGACGTGCACGCACCAGTTCAACGTTATTACAGGTATGATAATGAAACTCGTCAACAATACCCAAACCCAACGGAGTAACTTACATTATTTTTCTAAATGACCGCGTCCTTACGTTGAGTGAATTGACCCTTGAATTATAGAACAAAAACTGTAGGACATAAAAAACACCCCAAATAATTTATTACTGCAACTTCTCAACGTTACAGCCAGTTTCGATTCGATTTCTCAGAGGTCCACCACAGAAAAAGATATACACGGACACAGGTGAAGGGAATCAGACAAGGCAATGTACCAGCTTCCTTTTAACGCAGATGTCTTTACTCCTTGTGAGGGCTGTTGTAGGAGCATAGCGATCGAGCGACCGAGCGAGATAATTATTTATATGCTGTTGCATCGATCATGCTGTCATTTAATTAACACCATTGCGCACACCATTTATATTGTTACTGTGCGTGGCCTATCCGTAACAATATATGTTGTAAGGACAATTAACGTACTACATCGTTCTATATATAAAGAAACAGTCGTTCTTGGTAATTTCAGAGCCCCCAACGATGCTGAATATATATAGCGGGGATATTGCGGAAAAAAGCGCCTAATAAAAGCACTTCCCACAGTTCGATAGCGTGTGACCATGCGTATCTTCTAAAGGCTCATGTATACCGGGGACTGGCAGTGGTTGCGCGACCATTCCCGACTGCAAGCGCGGTCGATGTGTTGCCACCGGCTAGCGCGACCTGCCGTTCACCACACCAAATTCCTCGCGATAGTGATGTCGCTCACGTCTGTTCTCTCTGCCATCACCTCGTGATGCCGACGTATTGTTCCATTTGAGACTATTTGCGAACAACTTACGCAGCGGGGCTGCCACAGTACTTATTTTAAAATAAATGATACGGGCGTCAAAACCGCAAAATGATTGTGAGGTGCACCATTGTCAGAGGCTACAAACTATAATTTTGACCACCTTGGCACCTTTATGCGAGGTTGTATGCATGGCGGAATTGTATTCGTGCGCTGCGCATTTGCGGTGTCTTTAACTGCAGAGTTTCCCCAGATATTCTGCTAAGTGGAAAACTAGCACATTGTCCACCAATGAGCGCGAAGTCGTGTGAACCGGGGGGGGGGGACTTCACAGTCGATCCTTCTCGTGTGCTAATGCAGTGGATGATGCAGTCTGCAGACGTGGTTGTGCGAAAAGGCCGTAGTTATAATTGTGATGGTTTTCACATGGCATGACAGATGCTATCTGGAAACCGGTGGGGTTCGGGGGGGGGGGGATCCAAGCTTCTCGCCCCCCTTCAAAATAAAGTCCTGGGAATCCTACTAAACGAACCGCGTTTCAAACAAGCTCGAAGCGGCTCGAAGCATATCCGACCTCGCGAGGGCGCCCGCACCTGCCGCGTGCATTGCTGCCGCGTGCGACTGCCCATTTAAATGGTTGTCACTGGCGCAGTCTACAAAGTGCGTGTTTTTTATAGAAATGGTTAGGACTTTATTTATTTTATTATTATTCCTTCCCCATCAGGGCACTGTGTGGTGCCCAACAATGCAAAGGGAAACACGATCATCATCGTCATCATGTATTTCATAGTCAATCCAGGGTCAATCCCAATAGTGGCGAAGTAAAGTCAGTGAAAATCTCGTGCTACACAACAATGGCCACGTCGGGTACGCCGAGCTTTGCTTTGGTGAAATACCACGACGGTGCCAAGGCAATAGTGCATATTTCACTGATAAAGAAGTATACCCCTACGTCGGTGAACGAACTGTGCAAGAAAAAATTGGTGTATTGGTGCGACACTGGACTGCTGTCGGACCACAGCGATAAGGACTATTACCTCGCGGACATTGTGGAGCTTGGTGGTAATTGATTTTCATTTGAAGCTATCAACTGTTTCGACTTGAACGCTGTACCTATGCTTAGATTGTGCCGCATGCGTACGGATAGATGTCGCGCACCGCAAGTTAGGGGACGTAAACCGACGGGCATGCAAAACGACGCTAAAAGGTATACAAAATATCGCAAGAAAGACGTGGGGCTTTCAGTGCTCAAAAAGGCTCCTGTAGCACGTTTCGTGAAATAACAGCTTTCTTGGTGCGTTTACAAACTTCACGCATGACTACACTGTGCGAGTCGGCAGTGTCGGCCTTCGAGAGAAAGTAGCGGCCGCGATCCGTGAGTAACTGGCGAGGGGCGCCGTGGTGCAGGATGACGTCGTAGAGTAGGAAGTCGGCGACATCTGTAGCGCAGCTGGTTGGCATCGCTCGTGTAATGGCATATCTCGTGGCATAATCTGTTGCTACAGCAATCCATTTGTTTCCTTTCATATAAATAGGAAAGGGACCAAGGAGGTCGAGGCCCACACGGAAGAAGGGCTCTGTAGGGATAGCAATTGATTGAAGCAAACCAGCAGGAGGCATAGCAGGCGTCTTGCGGCGATGACAGAGGTCGCAAGAAGTTACATAACGGCGCAAATAGCGATAAATGCCGGGCCAGAAGAAGCGGCACCGCAGGCGGTCGTAAGTACGAGTGATGCCCAGATGTCCAGCAGTAGGAGCGTCGTGAAGTTGCTGGAGCACGGCCAGTCGAAGGTGCTTTGGAACGACTAGGAGGAGCTCCGGGCCATCAGGACGAACACTACGACGGTATAAAGTTCCATCGCGCAAGGTGAACATCCGCAGAGACGGGTCATTAGGAGAGGAGCTTAGGCGGTCCATAAGTGTGCGAAGAACAGGATCTTGGCGTTGCTCGTCGCCAATATGGAGAAACCCGGAGAGGGACAGAATACTGATGTCCGAGTCTGCATCGGTATCGTCCGGTTGATCCACGGGATTGCGGGACAGGCAGTCAGGGTCTTTATGCGGGCGCCCTGACTTATACATAATAGAAAATGTATATTCTTGTAGACGTAATGCCCAACGTGCAAGTCGTCCAGTTGGGTCCTTCAAAGAGGAGAGCCAGCAGAGGGCGTGATGATCGGTTACGACGCAGAAGCTCCGACCGAAAAGGTACGGCCGAAATTTCGCGACCGCCCATACCAGCGCGAGGCATTCCCTCTCAGTGATGGAGTAATTTCGCTCGGGCGTGGAAAGAAGTCGGCTTGCGTAAGCGATGACACGGTCGTGGCCCTGTTGACGTTAGCGAGGACAGCGCCGATGCCATAACCACTCGCGTCAGTTCGTACTTCAGTAGGCGCAGAAGGGTCAAAGTGTGACAGAATCGGGGAGGTTGTAAGCCGCTCAATCAGGGTAGAGAAGGCGTGCTCCTGCAGTGGTCCCCAAGAGAAAAAGGCATCTTTCTTAAGAAGGTCAGTGAGAAGGCGAGCGATGTCGGCAAATTGTTTCACAAATCGCCGGAAATAAGAGCATAAGCCCAGAAACCTACGGACATCGTTTGTTGAACAAGGTACAGGAAAATTGCGCACGGCGTGGACTTTCTGTGGATCAGGTTGGATTCCGGCGGCGTTTACGAGATGGCCGAGCATGGTAATTTCACGGCGACCGAAATGGCACTTGGAGGCGTTTAGCTGAAGGCCAGCCCTGCGAAACACGGAGAGTATGGTCGTGAGGCGCCTCAGGTGGCTCTCAAAGTTTGACGAAAACACAATCACATCGTCGAGGTAACAGAGGCATGTAGACCACTTCAAGCCGCGCAGCAGAGAGTCCATCATGCGCTCGAATGTAGCTGGCGCATTGCATAATCCAAAGGGCATGACTTTAAATTGGTACAGACCGTCCGGTGTGACGAAGGCGGTTTTCTCGCGGTCCATCTCATCGACGCTAATCTGCCAATAGTAGGAGCGGAGGTCAATTGATGAAAAGTATTGGGATCCGTGAAGGCAGTCAAGAGCGTCGTCAATGCGAGGCAGGGGATAAACGTCCTTCTTTGTTATCTTGTTGAGGTGACGGTAGTCAACGCAGAAGCGCCACGAGTTGTCTTTTTTCTTTACTAAGACAACCGGTGATGCCCACGGGCTACTGGAAGGTTCAATGATGTCCTGGTCCATCATCTTGTCGACCTCTTTCTGGATTATGGCCCTTTCTGTGGCGGAGACAAGATACGGCCGCCTATGAATGGGGCTGGCGTCGCCGGTGTTGATGCGATGCGTGACAACAGATGTCTGACCAAGTGGACGGTCGTCCAAATTAAAGATATCCCGATAAGATGACAGGAGGTGATGAAGAGCTGTTCTTTGTTCGGAAGGAAGGTCAGGGGCGATCATCTTACAAACATCGTCCGCAGGTGTCGAGCACGAAGGAATGGGTGACAAAGGTGCGTCGGTACTCAGGAAGGATTCGGAGGCCAAAGAAGAAATCTCAAATTCTTCCAAAGGAGTGATAAGTGCGACGGCAATGCCGTGTGGTAGCACATGCGTCGAAAATCCCAAACTGAGGATGGGCAGCCGAGCGCAGTTTTCGAGGATCCGGATTAAGGTGCTCGGTAGGGCAATATTTCTTGACAAACCACGTCAGTAAGCGGAGACACGATGTACTCGCCATCAGGTACGGGAGGACAGGGCATCAGGAGGACATTGGTAGCCGCCTGTGGAGACAGCCTTGCAAACTAAGCAGAACATAAGCGGGGTGAAGCACAAGTTGTTGCGTCTGCGTCGGCAGCAAGCGGCAGATCCAGCTGTACAACACCTACGGAGCAGTCAATTTGGGCAGAGTGTTTCGAAAGGAAGTCGAGGCCGAGAATTAGGTCGTGTGGACAGTGCTCGAGGACGATAAATAAAACAACGCTATAATGGCCCGCAATGATCACACGTGCTGTGCACATTCCAAGAACAGGTGAAGTACTCCCATCGGCGACGCGCACAGTGCACGGTACGGCGGGCGTCAGAACCTTTTTGAGCCTTCGGCGGAGAGCAGCGCTTTTAACCGAAAGCTGCGCTCCTGTGTCAACGAGATATGTAACAGGAACACCATTAACTTCAATGTCCAGTAGGTTTCCACGTGTAGGCAGGGTCAACAGAGGATTTGTGGGCCTGGTCGAAGTTGCAGCTTCACCTCCGGGAGCTGCACCGCCTTGTTTCCCGAAGGGAAGCGACCGGTTGCAGATGGGGACGAAGAGCGGTGAACGAGAGACGAACGGGACCGACGGCCTTGCGGAGACGGGGAGCGGCTGGATCTTGGTGGAGCACTGTCAGCGTTGATGTTCCTAGGCGGCGTGTAGGGCGAGAAAGTGCGATTGTCTGGTACTTGACGGTAATGACTCGGAGACGACCACCGAGGAGACGACGACCAGCGATTACGGCAATGACGGGCGATGTGTCCAGTACCGGAACAATTAAAACAGATGGGTCTGTCATCCGGTGTGCGCCAGTCAGCGGGGTTGCGGCGGAGTGGCAGAAAGCGTTGCGTCTGGGAGCGAGCGGCCGGAGAAATCTGGTAAGTGTTCGTATGGCGGACCGAGCAGAGAGATGGAATGCCCAAACTCGCTATTTCTTCCCGAACGACCGCTTGTATAAGCGAGATAGCGGGCACACTTTTCCGACAGTCGGAACGAATTGGAGCCGGAGCCATGGCCTCAAGCTCACGGCGAACGATACGCGTTATATCTTCTGATCCTGTCGGCTGAACGAACCGCGGCGGGTCCTCGCACGAAGATGTCGCGGCGGTATTGGGCAGTCTGTCGAAATGTTGAGGGACGCGGCGGCCTTTCACTTGTTCGAAGCGCCGGCAGTCCTTTATAATTGCATCCACAGTGGCACAATCCTTACACATCAGGAGATTGAAGGCGTCGTCTGCAATACCTTTTAGTATGTGACCAATCTTGTCCGCCTCAGTCATGGTGTTATCAGCCTTGCGGCAGAGAGCCAGCACATCCTGTATGTACACGACATAGGATTCTGTGGCCGTCTGAGTGCGGCATGCAAGTTCTTTTTTTTGCTGCCAACTGACGACCCACAGGTCTGCCAAACAGGTCGCGCTTTTTTTCTTTGCAGACATCCCAGCTTGTTAGGTCAGCTTCATGCGTATCCTACCATTACTTCGCAGTTCCTTTCAGATAAAACATCAGGTTTGCTAGCATCATTGTTGAATCCCACCTGTTGTTGTCGCACACTCGTTCGTACATCGCAAGCCAGTCCTCGACGTCGGTGTTGTCCGTGCCACAAAATGTCCCCGGGTCCCGCAGATGAGTGAGGATGACCGTTGGCGTGGACTGCTGAGGCGTTGTCGGTTGTGTCGGTTGATCTGCCATTGTGGCAGATGACGTCCACTGCGAAGTTCCGTGATTGTACCCCGCACATCCACCAAAATGTTGCAGGAAGAAATCAGGCCCACGAGTGTAGAAGGATGTATATTTACAAGCGAAGAAATATGGCGTTCAGGCAACGGCCAGAGTCTTCGTCTTCCTCTCGTTTGCGTCACCTTCTTTCTCTTCACCATAACAATATCTTTAACCGGTGGGATTGAATAACTAATTAGCTTATACCTGAAACATATATTGCAGAGCTAGAATGTGTTGGCTGCAGAACTTGATAATGACAGTATTGTTGTCATTTGCAGGAGTCTGAAATTGCAGTGCCAGGGGCCTCTATTATGCTGCAACCTGCAAATCAACCATCGCAGGCCGTATGCAATCAAGTAGGGTCCTCAATCTTTGCTAACTTCTATTTGCCTGGCATTATATATACATGCAAGGAAAATAATAGGTGGCTCAAATGTACTGAGGATAAGATCAAAATACCTAGGACATTGGCAGATATATGATAAACTTTATTTCTACTACCGTATTCACTAAGAAGTAGGTCAACCACTAGTATACGTTCACCCCTATATATTGACCTCACAGAGGAAGAAAAAATATTTAAATATAGATTGGCTTTAATCTTATGATAACCCACCATAATGTACAATATAGTGTGGATTCCCAAATGTAACTTAAATACGATGCAGCTTTTCAGCCATCTCTCTTGTGCTCAGCAACGTGCTGCCGATTTTTTTGTCTTGCCCTTGCGGCGGTGGCCACAGCGGCCCTATAAAAATGACAGCTATGAACATGGCAGACATTTTTTTTTATCGCAAGCTCGGCTACTAGCTGTGGCAGTCGATGCCAAAGCTACATCCTTGTCAGAACTTCAGAAGTCATTCTCGTGAGATGTATCATGGCTGTCCTTGGCATCCCAAACGACCTCCTCAGCACCATTGAGTACAATCTGTGTGCAGCATTTCTGAAATCCAATCTGGGTTGTTGCCGCTGGTAGGCATATTACGAATCCTTTACCCGTGTCACAACTTTGCAGAGACAAGAGCCTTCTTGTGGCGTTATGGCGGCATCGTAGCTTGCCGATTGGTCTCTGCTACCCCGCAGAACCCGTGTCTCGAAAAACCAGAAAGCATGCTGCTACTCTTTGCGCAGTAGATGGACAAATTCCTCCCGCATTTTGTCTCCTAATTGTTTGTGTGCTCATTTTTCTAGTATATGTTTAACCGGTGGGATTGAATAACCAATTAGCTTATACCTGAAACACATATTGCAGAGCTAGAATGTGTTGGCTGCAGAACTTGATAATGACAGTATTGTTGTCATTTGCAGGAGTCTGACATTGCAGTGCCAGGGGCCTCTTATGCTGCAACGTGCAAATCAACCATCGCAGGCCGTGTGCAATCAAGTAGGGTCCTCAATCTTTGCTAACTTCTATTTGCCTGGCATTATATATACATGCAAGGAAAATAATAGGTCGCTGAAATGTACTGAGGATGAGGAAATACTTGTTAATGACAGTATTGTTGTCATTTGCAGGAGTCCGACATTGCATTGCCGGCAGTTTTTGCTGAGGTTAATGGCAAGCTGAGTTTCTCTTTTGTTATTGCGATAGCAATTATACGGAAAGTCCAAGCTAAAATTTCCTGCTGTCGATGTGGTGGCTCGTGCATTAAGGTCCAAGTGCAATAAGATCCTATCAAGAAAAAGCATTTGAGAGAGTGCACAGTCTTCATACGGGCGGGGTTGGGATGACACTGAGTCTGCCCAAGTGGGAGGGCGCAAGTCGCTGGTGAAGCATGTCTGTTTTCTAGTCAGCCTAGCCTGCGGTGGTCAAGTTATTGCTTCTTGCTGCAGACGTAAAAAGGGGCCTGGGTGCGCCCTAACCTAGAAGTTTTCTGCAGTATTTCTTAAGTTTGAGTGAGCCGAGATGGCTCTTCACTTTGTATCGGTCTCTCCGCCGGCATCCCTGGATTTCTGCATACCTAATGTTGCAGCTCACTCTATCTCAAGGAAGTAAGAAGCTACTCATCGAGTGAGGTGTGTTAGTGTTTTGCCTGTGTGTGCTGAGACCGTGCTGATTAATTTAATTAGTATGAGAAGGTTTGCTGCAATACGTGGGGCCGATTAAACTACTAACTATTTTATAGCTGTTAGATGCTTTGTTATCGCTATCACTGTTTTGCCTTTCAAGCGAAACTGACTTTTGTTAAATGAAGAAACATATACTATTCTGCTTGCTTCTGTACAAGTGTATGCCATTATGGGATGGATGGTTGGGCTAGTTGGTATTGTACTCCAAGAGAAACAGTGCAGGAATATCGAGACGAAAAAAAGAGGTGACACATGCATGTGTAACTTAAGTATAACATTTATCTTTTTTTGTGAGGGTGCATGGTGCACAGGCTTGAAAAGTGTTTTGGAAGTAAATTGAATAGTTCTACTTTATTTGATTAAAACTGAGTAATTGGAGCATGCCTGGGGCAAAAATATTTGTAGCATTTGTGTATAGTGATAACCTATAACAGGTTTTTTTGCCAGCCTTAGTTGAAGCATGAATGCCCTAATTGTACAACTGCATGTATTGCTGTGCGTGTGTTATGTACAGCTTGACAGCATGGCTTCCTTTTGTGAAAGAATTATAGGCTCCATCACATGAAAATTCATTGTCGTCCGGTGTGTCCGAAAGACTGTACCAAGAGTGGTCGATTGCGCAAACATTTAAAAATACACGTAAGAAATGCTTCGATGTCAGATTTTTCAGGTAGGCTCCTGTAAACAAAGCAAATTGCTTTGATGAGAAAGTTTGACGGACTGGGTGGGAAATAGAACCTGGTACCCCGGGGTGCAAAACAAGCATGCTTACCTAATGTTATGGCGGCTCTTTGGTACGCGCTGACCTAAATTAAGGTGTGCCTATTGCGTGTGCCATATTGCGCGCGTCACATTGAAGCCATTTGGTTGACTAAAGGTGCTTTCAGGTTCCCACACGTAAACAGTCCTAATGTGTCTCTGCCGTCCTTTATTGCAGGTACACCTAGGAAATGGTGTGTTCGTTGACAAGGAGAGAAGGGACTTACTCCAGGGCCGTGGCCGGGACTCCCTGTTCTGCAAAGAACTGGCGAAACTGGTGTGGGAAATCCCGGCACTCAGGGGTAGGAGCGTCACGGGGGCTCTTTGTCGCCGCTTTCTTAAGGACACAAATGCTGTTGAAAAATCGGCTTTAAGCCCCCATAAATTGCAACCTGTAGGTAGTAAGTATCATTCACATTCAAGTTTATTTTTGTAATGGTTGTAGCAATGCATGTATAGCACCGAAATGATTAATTTTTGAGACGCATTCCATGCATACCTTAGAAGATGTGCCCCTGAGGAAGATAAAAAGTTGCGGCTCTCCAAAATGAATATATACCTGGCAGATATGCTGAGGGATCTAAAATAAGCATGCAATAGTCTACACATACAGGGTGTTTCAGCGAACACTTTCAAAAATTCTTAAAGGTTGCCTGTGGCAGATAGCACAATTGTAGCTCATGAGCTGGTCTGCTCGATGAGGCGAACATTACTTGCACAAGAAATCGAAAGGCATAATCAAATAATTAACAGAAATTAAGTGATTAAGTTTAACTAATTACCTTTTGGCCCATATTGCAATTCACAAATTGTAGCCGTGGAGTTCGCAAGGCGGATACACTTGGAACGAATTCCCGGGATGACGCCAGTTTCGAGATATTAATTCCCGAACATTGCGGAGAAATGCATTGGCGTTCCAGTTGAGTTCTTAACAAAACGTCGCTTTATGCATTGAAGCACAAAATTAACTGAAACGCCAATGAATTTCTCTGCCAAGTTGGGGAATTATCTCGATACTGGTGTCATCTTGAGAATTAATTCTAAGTGGATCCGCCTTGCGAACTTCACAGCTACAATTTGAAAATTGCAGTATGGGCCATAAGGTAATTAGTTGAAAACTTCATCAGTGAATTTTTTTATTAGTCGATTATGCATTTCAATTTTTTGGGCAAGTAATGTCCGCCTCTTCGAGTAGACCAGCTCATTAACTAAAATTGGGCTATCCGCCACAGGCAACCTTAAATAAATTTTGAAAGTGTTCGCTGAAACACCTTGTATATGTAAATGCAGTAAACCTCCTTAATTTGAAGTTGTAGGGCCCATTCAAAATCTCAGGATTAAGCAAACAATAATACGATCCAGACTAAAATTTAATTACAATTTTTGTTGCTACTTTTCTTTGCTACAATGTGGTACTTTTATTTTACGAACTTTGGATTACTGAAAGTAAACAGTGATGCTGGTTTGTCGCATCCAGTAGTTCGTGGTTTCGAAGGTAATGTTTGCGAGCAGGCCAACTACCGTATTTACTTGCATAATGACCGCATCCCTGAACTGTGTGGCATAAAAATTTGTCCCCCCCCCCCCCCCTTCATGCCCGGATAACACCCCGTACGTACCGTCATAGCAGGTAACAACGGCATTAACGACACGCGTTCACTATTTTAGGCACCTATTGCGCACCGTGCTTTAACCCTTTTGTGGTCCATCACGTGAATATAGGCTACGCGAACAAATCAGAAATGGTCTATGCGCCATATATTTACGGCGCTGGCTGCATCTCAAGAAGTGCTTTAATTTTCTAACTTTTCTTACCCAGCATGTGCTGGCACTCTATGGGAATAAGGGAATCTTTCTGTTGCGCCAGTGGCTTTTGTATTCCGTTTCTTTTTTTCCTTTTTTTTCTGACGCGTGTATACTACCGCTTGCATATCCGGGCGTGCAAAAACTTTCTGATCATTTATTGCTCACAGGGGCGCGATTACATCCGTTCACAGGCGGGCACTGGTACACGCAAATGATGCCGCCGTGCCAGCGTTTACTCTTTTTATTTTTGAGGCTCGCGCAAGCTCATGGCATCTCGTTGGCAATAAGATGAAGGATTAGCAGAGGTTTCTCACTCTTTGTTTTCTGATGGGCGCATATCCATAGAGCTTTGCTGAATGCGCTCGCCTATGCAGTTTGATTACGTTATGGTCAGATTATGGTATACCAAGGCAAAAGTTATTTTTTCTCACTTTAGTTTCCCTGAAAAAATTACGGTAATAATATTTTGAAATAAGTCTCTGAATAATTTATAAACGTGCAGTAAAAGAAGCTACTCTTGGGGGTCGCATTTGGCAAAAAGAAATCCACCTTCAGAGGGTTTTGCCCTGGATCAGTATGTGCAAGTTGCACTAATTATAAAAGCTTTGGAGTGTGCACTTGAGCACAGCAACCATGCTTCCGGCATGCAAGCACGAACAGAACACTGTCCCGCATTATTTCTCTTAATGGTGACATTAGATGCACCGTATCATTAAACAGCTAGGCATAGACAACAAGAACCCATGGCCACAGCAGAAGGTTCATATTATCGAGGTTTAACTGCATGTAGTTGTGTAAATAAAGTGTATACTGGTGTGGTAGGAGGACGGCAATTTAATGTTTGTGCTCGGTGCGCGGGGCCGAGAGGTGAAATGCGCGGGCTTTTCAGTGCTTGTGTTCGGTGTGCGGGGCCGAAAAGTGCGGGAGTGCGCGTGGATGGTGCGCGTGGTCGGTGCGCGTTCCATGACAGAGCAGCTAGAGCGACGGAGCCAACAAGCTCAGCGGAACGGGCCAGCTCGGTGGGCTCTCGCCAGGCTCTGCTGATCGAACGGCGGGCCACGTCTCGACGTCAACGATCCCAACCCTGTTAAACCGGGTTTCGCCACGGTTCGCTGTCCCTGGAGGCCGAGCTACCGGACGGATCCTGCGATGGTCGGGATTCGCCCCGGCTCCCTGACGTTCCGATACGGGCTGTGCTGCGGCGTCCAGCGCCATTGCGGCGTCCAGCGTACGGGCCATCTCCTTGCATCAAGGAAGACGACGATCGCCGGGGGGCGCTGCGCGTGTTCAGCCATCTTGGCCATCTCAGCCAACAGTCCCTGTTGATAAATCGTGTCCCGCTTCTACCTGTTTGACACCCCGTCACACATTGGTGGAGGTGCTGGGTATTCTTGCGAGACGACGGATCTGCGGTGCGACCACCATGGCACACCAACCAGAATCTGCTTCTGCGTCGCGCACACCGATTGTTGAAGTCCAACCCCGGGACCCTGGAACGTTCAACGGGACATGGTATCAACGTTGAGGAATAGTTTACGCTATACGAACGGGTGAGCGATTCCAACCACAGGGACCTGACAGTCATGCTGGCCAATGTGGTGTTTTGTCTTAGTGGAACGGCGAAGTTGTGGTATGACAATCACGAGGCCAACTTTGGAAGCTGGGATACATTCAAACAAAAGCTCCGTGACCTGTTCGGTAAGGCCTCCAGTCGAAAAATCGCTGCGAAGCAACAGCTAGCTGTCAACCCGCGCCAAGACGTCCACGGAATCATACTTGTCGTACATACAGGATGTATACTGGCACTGTGCCGTAAAGCTGACAGTAACATACCAGTCTGACAAGGTTGGCCACGTCCTGAAAGGGATAGCGGATGACGTATTCAATTTGCTGATGTGCAGAAATTGTGCTACTGTTGATGCCATGATCGAGGAATGTCAGCGGTTCGAGCAGGCTTAGAGCCGCCGTATTGAACGACCATTCGCCCGGCTTCCCAACACCGCTGTCACGTCTTCGTGTGAAGAGCGGCCGCAATCTAACCTTTCGGGCGAATTGACAAGGATTGTCCGCCGCGAAATCAAGGCAATGGCTCCCGCTAGCCTCTTTACCAGCTCTAACGCCAGCTACTCGAGCGCACCAGCGGTTTCACTCGTCCAAGCCATCGTGCGAAACGAACTCGCGAATCTCGGGGTTCACGCTGCTTGCGCCGTTGTCAGCCCGACTCCCGCTTCCGGGGCCCCGACATCGTTCTCTCGGTATCCACGGTTCGCTCCACGATATCAGAAACCTGCTGATTGGCGAACTGAGGATGATCGGCCTATCGGCTTTAACTGCCGCCGTGTCGGGCATGTTGCTCGCTACTGTAACAACCGCTGGTCGTTCCCGCAACGTACTCCATCCTTTGGCCATGCTCGCCGCCTTGATCGCAGCCATTTTGAGCCACTATCTGCCGCACACCATTACAATCCTGACGCCGCCACGACATTGTCCAGCCGCTCGCCGTTACCTAGAGGTCACCAGTCGCGTTCGCAACCGTACTGCCGTCCGTCCTCCCGCTCCCCGCCACCTCGCCGCGCCCCGTCGCCAGGCAACCGTGGCTCCTTCACTCCGGAAAACTAAACGATGCAGCGCCCGGAGGTAACGCTGCATCGACGACTCTGCCCCAAAACCCTCTAGATACTCTGCCGACTCGACGCTGTGTGCTGGGTGTTGATGGCGGGACGATTTCTGCACTTGTCGACACTGGGGCATCTATTTCTGTCATGAGCTCTGGTCTTTGCCGTCGCCTAAAGAAGGTGGTCACACCTGCGGTTTCCCACGTTTTATATTGGTAAATAAAGTGTTTTCAATGTATAACGGCTCATTCCTTAAATGCAGGCACACATATATTCTCCAAGGTACATCGCAACTCTAAAGGAATTAAGTTCTAGAGGGCATGGTAGGTATATGCCCGGGCCAAGTCGAATGCAGAGGATCATTTTTAGAAGGCCTTCTATAATGTATACCTACTCAATAAAGAGCTACACTAGGCAAAATTAATACAGAGCCCGTCACAACAGGGCTTCTTCGTGTAGGTGGTGCATGAGATACCAGCCTACAATTAATAAATATTTGTTGTGAAGCACGCAAACCCAATAGTAGCATAAGGCAGTGCATGCAAAGGATACGAGGCAATGCCCTCGTATGTATGGCAGTGGATACGAGGGATACGAGGCCCTCGTATGCATATGTGGGATACGAGGCCCTCATATGCATACGTGGGATACGAGGACACATATCCAATAATCTCGTATATACGAGCCACATATAACAGGCATATACGAGATTTTCTAAACGGGGTGTTACTTTCGAAAGCGATACTTATGTGTCGTTTCTATTCCGATAGCAATTATACGGACACTTCAAGCGGATTTCTCCCATCGCCGTCGCCGTCGTCGCCGCCGTCGCCGTGAGGTTCCTTTAAAGTCCAAGGGCGAGAAAATCGTCGCCGCGCGCCGTATGCGCGAGTGAAAGCGCGCGCGCGACGCGCGCTATCACGGAGAGCGAACGCCCGGCGGAAAGCAAGCGCGACCGTCGCGCGAAAGGCCGTGGGGGTATGGGAGGGAGGGAGGGAGGGAGGGAGGCGGGGCGACGCTGTGCTGATTCACCAAATGCTTATCTTGCAACCGGGCGCAAGGGGAACTGGCCACTCAATCTTCCTCGCGAAAGCGAGAAGGCAGCGTGGGAGGGAGGGGGGGCAGCGTCTCCTCTGCCAACAACGTCTCCTCTGCACAACTTCTCTGCACTTTGCCCCGCGGTGCCGGTCGCCCGCACCGTCTCTTATCTCCACACGGCTCTGACCTTTGTATACGCTGTGCATTCGCTGCTCAGTTTCCGTTGAAGCGATTGACCGCGCGAGCCTTCGCCAGCTGCGGCGGCTGCGCTTGCTGCCAGCGTTTTGACAGTCGTTGTCTGCGGTCATTCAGTGTGATCTATTCATGTTTGCTTGTGAGCGCGGACATTACGATTGTTAATTCAGTTAGTAAGCGAATGTATCCTAGTTTATGCAGCCGATAAAACCACTATCCCTACTCCGAATAGCTCTCCACTAATTTGCTATCGCCATGGATGCTTCGCCTTTCGGGCGAAAATGCGAAATTATTTAAGTACTCTTCTAAAACTTTCCGAACACTTGTACTGCTCGCGCACTTATTGACACCCTACTGAATTTCCGTTTGTAAATATGGGCCTAAATAACTTTTTACAAAATAAATCTGCTACACAGCCCCGGAAAAAGAGAACACACAAAAAAAAACATCGGCCCAACACAGGGAGCTGTTTATTGGACTATTAAAAAAACGTCGTGCATACGCCCCCACCATTTCCAAAAGCGTTGACGTCACGCGAAAATGCATTGGCATAAAGAAACTCTTTTCTACAAAATAGCACCCCTGGAACAACGAGTGATGCATAAAAGTGGACGCGCTTGACATGCCAAGGTTTCGACGATCGTTGACTGTGCTCGCCGCTATCGTTGTGCCTTTAGTGTAGCCAGTTATTGTGGGCACATGTTCGCCCAATAAAAACTTAGTTTCACCATTCACACTGTCTTTCTTCACCATCGCTACAACGTCTGACACCCTCCTAGTCCATAGGATAGAGGCAATTTAATGGGTGATAGATTATGCTAGGCGGTCGCTGTCAAAAGCGGATGACAATTGTGCTCCCCGCAGGGGCGTCTGCGCGAGCAGACGTTTGGTGTGTTGCGACACCACGGACCCGAGCACATGGGGGTTGGACCCTCCCGCGTGTAGCCGTGCGCGGCTTAGCCGTGTCTGGGGAAAGGGGGATCCTGGGGGTTGAGCCGAGGCCGGGTGTTTGGACCTTTAAGGCCCCCCGGCGGAGGCAACACACCTCTTCGGCCTCTGCTTCACATAGACGGCACCTCCAGACTGACCCACCTGGAGGAAATCGGCAGTCGCCTTTTCCTGTCCCCCTCTTCAATCTTTTGTCTTTCTCTCTCACTTTTCCATCTGTCCTGTCTTCTAGTCACTTCTTCTCACTTCCGAATTTCTGGGCGGCAAGGGTTAACCTGGTGTAGCTATCCAACCTTGGGTATTTTATATTAGGTTATAGCGGCGATGCATGGCTGGCGTCTGCAAGCATTCCATCCTTGTAGCGTCCCCTTGTTGGGCTCGGTGGTGGGTGGCTACCATCGCCGCCGAATTTAGCAATTTTATATGGCAAATCTATTTCCCCCACTTCCTGATCGCTCCCTGAAAAGGGGGCGCACCGATGACACTTTCAACTTTTTCATGAAACCCAAAGAAATATTTCCCAAGTACCATGTCATTCATAGCCAACACGAAACGAAGACAGTCTGTACTATATCTCCATTTGTCGTAGCAAAATGCCTGACAGAAGCAATCGGCCCAGGTTACAAGGTAACTAAGATGGGAAGCGGAGACCTCCTTCTGGAAGTGCGTGATAAACCCCAGTATAACAAATTGTCTAAACTTGTTGCATTTGGTGACATCCCCGTCTCAGTGGGCCCTCACAGGTCAATGAACACTGTACGTGGTGTCATCTCGGATGACGACCTTCTAGAACTCAGCGAAAGCGAGCTGTTGGATGGATGGCAAGACCAAAACGTAGTAAAGGTTCAAAGAATTAAGTTAAGGCGTGACGACAAGGAAATTCCCACAAAGCATGTAATTATTACGTTTGGAACAAGTGACCTTCCAGATTCAATCGAGACGGGATATTATAAGCTCCGTGTACGACCGTACATACCCAATCCGCGCCGATGCTTCAAGTGTCAGCGTTTTGGGCATGGGTCTCAGAGCTGCCGAGGGCGCGCTACTTGTGCAAAATGTGCTTCTAAAGAACACGCCTCAGATAACTGCACTTCCACAACCCATTGTGCCAACTGTGACGGAGACCACCCCGCCTATTCGCGATCGTGCCCGTCATGGAAGAAAGAAAAAGAAATATTACAACTCAAAGTCAAGCTAAACATTTCCTTTCCAGAGGCGCGCAAGCGTTTTTCTGCCCACAACCAGTCCAGTCTTTCCTACACCGATGTGGCGCGCCGGGGGGCAGCGTCACATCCTGCGGCGGCTGCCCGAGTCACACAGAGTGTGACAGCGGTGACACCATCAGCCCCCCTGGCAGGAGCAGCCAGTGCTGTTCCGCCCCCTGCCAAGGAGGGCCAGCAGACCCGCGGGTCTGGGGGACCCAGGGCCACTGCCCGTGCAGATAGGCCCGAAACCCGTGCAAACGTGCCCGCTGAGCGGGCACTATCCACCGCCTCAGACGAGGTGATGGATACAACAAACAAAACACCGGCGTCTCAGACGCCCAAAGAACGGCGCAGCTCCCTCGAGCGCGCCGGCAAGAAAGGGAAAACCCCCATCACGGGGCCTGGAAAGGCCTCGTGAGCTAGCCTAATTTACCTCTCTTAGACACACAGCACAAAACACATATAAAATGGATACACAGATCGTACAGTGGAATGTTAGGGGTTTACTCCACAATCTAGATGACATTAAGGAACTCCTACATAAGTACAATCCAAGGGTGCTGTGTGTCCAAGAAACACATCTTAATTCTTCCCACACGAACTTTCTCCGGCAGTATGCCATTTACCGAAAAGACCGCAACGACGCCCTTGTCTCGTCGGGCGGTGTAGCCATAATAGTAGATAGAGGTGTTGCTTGCCGGCAAATACAGCTTAAAACGCCTCTAGAGGCAGTTGCTGTCCGTACAGTACTATTTAATAAGATGATCACAATTACCTCTTTATACATCCCCCCAAACTACCACCTGTCAAAAACAGAATTTCACAGTTTTATCTGTGAACTGCCCGAGCCTTATATTGTCGTGGGCGATTTTAATGCACACCACACCCTTTGGGGAGATTGTCGCTGTGATGCTAGAGGGCGCCTAGTAGAAAGCTTCCTCCTCTCTACAGGTGCATGCTTACTAAATAAAAAAGAGCCTACATTTTACAGCATGGCAAACAAAACATATTCATCTATCGATTTAAGCCTTGCATCTAGCACGCTCGTACCATACCTAGAGTGGAACGTGATTAAGAATCCATATGGGAGCGACCATTTTCCCATTGTCATAAAATTAACAAAAGCAGATGAGTGCTCTCCACGGGTCCCCCATTGGAAAGTCGAGTCAGCCGACTGGAAGCGTTATAAAGAACTCACGCGCATGAACTGGGAAGACATCTCTACACTTCCTATCGATGATGCAGTGGCGTATTTGACAGCGTTATTGTTGATGCGGCGTCAATATGTATCCCCGAAACAAATGGATCGCCTTCTAAACAACGTGTTCCCTGGTGGAATGATGAATGTAGAGAAGCACGAAAAAAACAAAATAAGGCTTGGAATCACCTCCGTGACTCTCCGACTACAGAGAATCTTATCAGCTTCAAGAAAATAAAATCTGAAGGAAGAAGAACACGCCGCCGTGCCAAAAGGGAAAGCTGGCAGAGATACATCTCTAGCATAAATTCTTATACAGATGAAAGAAAAGCTTGGACAAGGGTAAACAAGATAAAAGGTCGTGAAACTCATCCTCTACCATTAGTGAATACACAAGGAGACACTCTTGAGGCCCAAGCTGATTCTCTAGGGGAACATTTTGAATACATTTCCAGTTCATCCCATTATTCAGATACATTCCTGAGACACAAGCGACAAGCAGAGCGACTGCCTCTGGATCGGAAAGGAGAAAGAAATGAACCTTACAACCGTCCGTTTAACATGGCAGAATTTCAGGCTGCACTAAATTGTTGTAATAAATCGGCCCCCGGAAACGATCGAATAGTTTACGAGATGATAAAACACTTACACCCCGAAGCACACAAAACACTCCTATCGCTTTTCAACGCCATTTTCTCTGCCAGCTATATTCCGTCCGCCTGGAAGGAAGCAATCATAATACCTATTCTTAAAGAAGGCAAGGACCCGTGTTCGGCCAGCAGCTATAGGCCTATAGCCCTGACAAGCTGCTTATGCAAACTCTTTGAGAAAATGGTAAATCGACGCCTGATCCATTATCTTGAAATCAACAAAATAATAGACCCCTTGCAGTGCGGTTTTAGGGAGGGTAGATCCACAACTGATCACCTTGTCCGCATCGAGGCGAATATCCGAGATGCCTTCGTGCACAAACAGTTTTTATTATCGGTATTTTTAGATATGGAGAAGGCATATGACACAACTTGGCGTTTTGGAATTCTCCTTGATCTGGCTGGAATGGGAGTCCGAGGCAACCTGTTGAACGTGATTCAAAGCTATCTATCTAACCGCACGTTCCGTGTTAGGGTTGGCAATATCCTATCTCGTCCATTTACTCAAGAAACAGGTGTACCTCAAGGTGGTGTGCTGAGCTGTACTCTCTTCGTTGTGAAAATGAACTCGCTCCACACTGTCGTACCTCGTACAATGTTTTATTCCGTGTATGTGGATGACGTGCAAATAGGTTTTAGATCATGTAACATTTCTATCTGTGAGCGACATGTTCAGCTTGGGTTAAACAAAGTATGTAAATGGGCTGACGAGAATGGATTTAAACTGAACCCTCAAAAAAGCACTTGCGTTCTTTTCTCGAACAAGAGAGGTATACTACCTGACCCCTGTATTCATCTTAATGGACAGCGGCTACCTGTGAGCCATGAACATAAATTTTTAGGCCTCATTTTAGATTCTAAATTAACATTTATCCCCCATTTGAAATATCTGAAAGCGAAGTGTTTGAAGACAATGAATCTACTGAAGCTATTGTCCCGGACATCATGGGGAAGCGATAGGAGATGCCTTTTGAGCCTCTACAAAAGTCTCATAAGGTCGCGCCTCGACTACGGAGCTATAGTATATAATTCCGCTGCACCCAGTGCTTTGAAGATGCTAGATTCCGTTCACCACTTAGGCATCCGTCTTGCTACAGGTGCCTTCAGGACTAGTCCTGTAGAAAGCCTGTACGTTGAATCAAACGAGTGGTCACTACATCTCCAAAGGACTTACTTAAGTTTTGCCTACGCCCTGAAGGTTGAATCAGATAGCCAGCATCCATGTCATTCTACCATTCGCGACTTGTCCACGGCCAGGCTGTTCCGTAACCGCCCGGCCACTAGGCCTCCTCTGTCACACCGGTTGGAAGCACTTTCAGAAGAAACAGGCGTCCCTCTTCTAAAGAATGTCCTAATGCCTCCTACTAGGCTTCCACCACCTTGGGAGTGGCAGACCATCCAGTACGATATCTCTTTCGTAGAAATATCAAAATGGGCACCTGAAGCACACATACATTCGCATTTTCTTGGACTTCGGGAGAAGTATTCTTGCAGTGAATTTTATACGGACGCCTCCAAATCGTTTACTGGTGTTGCTTACGCAGCTTTGGGACCGTCTCTTTCAGTGTCCGGGGCACTAAATCCACATACAAGTATTTTTACAGCAGAAGCATACGCAATCCTTTCAGCAGTCAACACATAAAACAAATGAATATTACAAAGCAATTGTGTTCACAGACTCATTGAGCGTCGTTAGAGCTCTAATGAGTCTACGAAAACACAAGAATTCAGTTTATAACGAACTGTACAGCTTGATATGCTCAGCTTACAAGGACAACCAAGTAATCATAATATGCTGGGTACCTGGCCATAGAGGCATTAAAGGCAACGTAGCTGCAGACGAAAGTGCCACTTCAGTAGTTTTAGAACATACGAATAGAAACATAACCATCCCTTCCACTGACCTAAAGCCTTTCTTGCGCCATGAATTACGAAAATATTGGCAAAGGCAGTGGGATAATCAAGTGCAAAATAAGCTACATGAAATCAAGCCAAGAATTGGGAGATGGATATCTCAGAAAACAACAAGACACAAGGAAGTGCTTCTTTGCAGGTTAAGGATAGGACATACCTATGGAACACACTCGTATCTCCTTACAGGAAGTGATCCTCCGACATGTGATAGGTGTGGCGACATACTTACAGTTCTCCATGTCCTTATCCAGTGCCCAGAAATAGAAGCTCAACGTAAAAAGTACTTTTATCCCGCGTATCGTGAGTACATCCCCCTTCACCCAGCATTCTTTCTTAGCCATGAGCCGCTTTTTGATTTTAATGCCGTCTTAAAGTTTTTAGCAGATGTAAACACGTTACAAGTCATCTGGCCAGGGTATCTGTAGCGCAGTCTCGACTTGCAGGCTGCAGCTGCAGTGCAAAACATTTTACAGCACGTGCCTCTCAGTCCTTGATTTCAAGGACCTCGTGAGGCAATAGTGCTATTGCATATACTTTATTATGTCACCGCTTTGTACCGAAACCTTTACGCTCATACCTCACATCATTAGTTTTTGTCATTATTTTAACGCTCATATTTACGCAATTTATAGCGATTTGTTTTAGGCCTCTTTACAGCCACCTTTTATGTACCATTTGCATCCTACTGTCCACTCCATCCATAATGCATTCAGAACCCATCACCATGTGTCATGGCGCTCTTTGGCCATAGCTGGCCCTTGCGCCATTAAACACTAACATCATCATTGGGCGAGAATGCGGTGGCCGCCGCATTCGGAAGCGATTGCGCCCCTACGGAAGGCTAGTAGTGGCTGTTGTGTTGTTGAATCCCAAACCAGCAATGTGCACACAAAGGGGTTGATGCGAGCAGTGAAATTCCACCGACTCGCAAAGGAATGCACGAAACAGACAGCTGACAAGCATGTGTTACTGCTGTGCGCAGTACAGCGTAAGTAAACACTTGTTGAATGCGCTTTCAGCTTCTCGTCGGAGTTCACGCGTCCTGAAATTGATTATGAGCACTATACACTGAACAAGACCGGATTTCATTCCTGCATCACTAGTGCACCGATCAGTCGAGATTCTGTGAGGTGCGAGGTGAGGTGTGAATTCTGAATCTGTTGACGTAAAGGCAAATGACGGCTGCACGCTCGCACACAGTGGAAGACTCAGCGGCCTATGCACTTGCCGCTGGAAATGCAACACTCTCGTTTGAGGGAGTAGGGCGACGAAAGCTTCGAAAAAAAAAAAGAATTACACGTTTTTGCGCGTATTTAAGTTTTGTCGCGCAAAGACACAGCGAGCAAGCTATTGCTATCAGAGTAGGTATAGCCTGGTTACACGTGCGTTTTCACGTGTATAGCCATCCTTGACTTGTGAAATGCACTCCGCACCGACGAGGACAACGCCATCTACGCTTAACGGAGATTGACAATGTCGCCTCCGATCAGGTGGGTCGTCTCAAAAATGCGTCTTCGAAGAGTCGTCCATTCAGTGGTGCGATGAGAGACCGATCGTAGCTCCAAACTCCCACTATATCTGTCGTTCGTACTTACTGTATTTTACTGTGCTTACTTTACTTTGTAATTAATTTCTTCACAAGCACACGCACACGCGGGGGGGAGGGGGGGTCCCATGTCTTTAAAATAAATGTTTAGAATCTGCTCAAACTGGCGATATGTACGATCGATCACGTCACACAGAGGAAAGCTGACGCTTGCCCCCCTCCTCCCCCCCCCCCCCTTGAAAAAAATTCCTGGCTACCTGGGGCACTCGTCTGACCACACATATGGAGTTCCTGAAGGAAGGAGGCGGTGAAGCGGAGCCGCGAGTGTGGCGAAGTCACGTATGAAGCGCCGGAAGTGAGAAGCGGGGCCGAGAAAGCTGCGGAGTTCTTTGGAGCTTTGGGGCCTCGGAAAGCGGAGGAGGGCGGTAATTTTTTCGGGGTCAGGCCGAATGCCGTCTTTGCTTGCGAGGTGGCCCAGTACTTCTATAGTCTTGTGGCAAAGTGGCACTTTTTGGTATTCAGCCGAATATATAGGGGCTTTAGCCGTCGGGCGCTCGCCGCACTCTCTGTGTCAAGCCCAAACCACAGGAGCGCGATTTTGTGCGCGACGTCGACGAGCGACGGCTTCGAGCAACGAAACGGGCCGTCGCGCGAACAGATCGCTTGTTCTTGTCGCTCGATCGCTCAGTTCTGGAAATCTAGAATTTGTCGCTCGTCGCCCGGAAGTGCTATGAGCGATTAGCCAATAGCGCGAAGCCGGAACTGGATATACATCAGACAAGTACTGTCGATTGCCGCACGGAACGAGCAAACGACTAGATTTTGATACGTGCAAGGATAATAACGTAGTGCAAGACCTTTCGAAATATTTATGCTGCTCTTTACGCCAGAACACATAATTTAAATTAATAAAGCACGCGTCATGCTAGTTTCGGCGATTATTTGCTGCCCTCAGACCGGCAGCGCCGGGGAGACGTAGCTCAAAGTCGTCGCTCGTCTCGTCGCTCGCATGCGGTACGACTTGTAGGCGACGAGCGAACGCGACAGCCAGCCCTGTATCGAGCTGCCGCCGCTAGTAAAAGCCGTGTATCCGTGGCTATTCGCTTGGGAGCCTTGAGTAGCGGCGCGCGAGCGCGCATCTATTTCATATTTCGCGTATTTCGCGGGCTTCTGTTTTTTCTTAGAAAAAAAAACAACCAGGCACACTTCCACACTAAATAAATGCTTGACTCGGAGGTTTTTGAGGTGCCCTACAACTTTGTAGTTTACATGTTTGCGATTCAAGCAATAAATAAAAAGTTCACTAATTAAAAGCAATAATTTATTATATTTCGTGATGAAAAAAATACTGGCTGTAAGTACACACGACTGTCGCTACTATGCAGTCAGTACGATTTCTCTAGAGCTCTTGGTCTTTTTTAAATCTTGGTCCAAGTTAACTGGGACACCCGGTATATTCAAGTTTATTCCAATTAAACACCTGTTGATAGTCTGCGCTTGCGTTTGTACAGTGTCCCGTTTTCTGTTTTTTGTGTTTTCTTGCAGGTTCCAAGACGTCGAGCAATCGCAGCCGTTTCATGCCGGGCAAGTGTCTTTAGAAAGCCCAATAAAGAATCTGATCAATGCAATAGAAATCGATCCCGAAGTGGCTTTATCTGTGCAAGCCGCGGCAGTGTTTTTGCCTGCAGGTACACTGTTCGTGGATGACATGACACTCAAATAAAGCTCTGGCGTAATGGTGTAATGTACATGATATGAACATCGTGTGCATTACGTATACCTTATCGACCAGACAAAGAGCTCCGTTGTTTGTGCTAGAACTCGACACTAAAATGACATTGTCCGCGAAACTAGCCTCAAAAGGCTTCCAACTTGTGCGCAGTTACAAGTGCGCAGTTACTCTGCCGAAAAAGCACAAAAAACCACCTGCTTCTGCGAGTTTCATAGCTTTGCATCATCACTCCTAGCACGGCACAAAATAAACAAGTCTTAATTCCGGTAAAAATCCATGCGCAAACGCACAACAACAATTTTAATAGAGAGGTTTAGCTTGTTTGGTAATCGAGTAAACGCGAGCGGACCAGGCGTTGGGGTGTTTTGCCGGAACCGTAAGCGTGAACGACCTGTATGGTGCTACCACCTGGTGACGCAGACATCAAACTGACAAAAAACAGCTAATATTGCAGTAACCAAGTGTATTCTACTTCGGCTTATTCGGCTTCGACCTGTATGGCTCATTGAATGTGAACCATGTTGACACGAAGTGCTGCCACTGAAGAAACAGGCCAAGCATGCCTACGCCTGATGAACTCGCATGATTATTTGCGTCTCAACGCCTACTACCACGGCCACTTATCACCTGCCCGCTAGGCATGGCGCAGCAGCAACACAAAAAGGCAGCGCTGCTTGGGGGCGTTGCATTCCGGCAACTTCAACATTGTATCAGACTGCTTTAAAGAGAGGATTCCTTTGCAACCCCCCCCCCCCTTATCTTATTGAGATTGGGTCACCAATCTCAACGACTGGACCCACGAGCGTAAGCAACGCTACGTGTACTTGAAGATTCCGCCAACACATGGTTTGTGAACCACGAGGCGACACTGATTGGCAAAAACACAGCGGAAAAAAGACACGGACACGAGAGAGCGACACGCACACAGCGCTGTCTTGAACTAACAGACTAAACGACTCTGAACTGCTTCCAGTCATCCGATATCTCGAGGGAGCTCACGTTGTTGTCCCACGCCCACTTACACGAGCATTGACATCGTACTGCCTGCGAAACGATGTCCTGTACAAAAAAAAATTTCGAGAACAGCCAAGAAACGTTCCTTCTCGTCGTTCCAATGGCGCTGCGCGAGGAACTTTTACAGGCGTGTCAGGACGATCCCTCTGCCGGCCACTTAGGCTTCGCGAGGACATTAGCGTGCATATGACAGAAATACTATCGGCCACACCTGTTTTCGTCGGTTCAGCGCTTTGTGCGAACGTGCCGTGACTGTCAGAGGCGTAAAGTCCCACCCGTCAAACCTGCCGGCCTCCTTCCGCCTTTGGTTCTGCCGCCGGCGCCGTTCCAGAAAGTGGGAATTGACCTTCTCGGTCCGTTCCCCACGTGTTCCTTGCAAAATAAGTGGATAATCATGGCAACTGATTATTTAAGTCGCTTTGCGGATAGAAAAGCTGTGCCGCGGGAACTGCTGCTGATGTCGCCAGCTTCTTCGTCCACAACATCGTGCTTCGTCACAGTGCACCCGCGCTGCTCATTACACAACGCGGTGCAGCGTTTACAGCGGAGTTATTTAAACAAGTCGTCACGCTGACACACACCGACCATCGAAGGACCAAAGCTTATCATCCCCAGACTAACGGCTTCACAGAGCGCCTGAAGAGAACACTGGCAGACATGCTATCCATGTACATTGATGTGGAACACAAAACATGGGATGAAATTTTGCCATACGGGACGTTTGCTTACAATACCGCTGTGCAGGAGTCTACCGAGTTTGTTAGTCTGTTAGTTGAAAATAACTCTCTAAGGTTTTTGGACGTCAAGCTGTGCTTGTCCAGTAGACACTTGTGCTGGCCCTTTGAACAGAGGAGCGGGAAACCGCTTCTCTCTTTCAAGTCAGCACATTCGAAATTAGTTAAAAGAGGAATCATTAATGTGTCCCTGGTCAATGCCCTCAGAACGTCATGTCCCCATTCAATGCAAATAAGTTTTGATGCGCAGATTGACCGCTTGTTATCTGCCGGATACACGAAGGCTTTTATATCAGCAGTCGCGGAAAAACTTTGTAAGCAAATCAAGCTGGGTGAAAACAATCGTGCACCACGTCCGCCAGTGGAAAAGAAAAAACTTGCAGTACTTCCGTATATACATGTATCCCACAAACTGAAGAGAGTAGGGCAACGCGCTGGTGTAGCGGTGGTTTTTTCCGCTCCGCAAAAACTATCGAAACTTTGTAGGTTTTGTTCGCAAACCAGGCGTGGGCGTTGTACTGTGAAACACAGGGATCGGTTAGTGTCCTGCACCACTGGCGTGGTGTACATGATTCCTCTCTCCTGTGGAAAAAAGTACGTGGGACAGACCGGCAGGTGCATAAACGATCGTCTCAGGGAGCACCATAATAACGTGTACAACACGATACAGGGTCATCTGGGCATTCATTGCCGTGATCACGGGTGTAAGCCCTATTTTGACAAAAGCGAAGTGCTGGCTAGGTATAATTCGCATCTGACACGTGAAATCATTGCGGCAGATTTCATAAGGAAATTTGATAGCTCGTGCGTCTGTTCACCTTCTATTGCACTTTCATCTCGGGAAATCGCATATCTTAACAACATTTGAATGACAAAGAGCCAGTATGCATTGTTAGCACGTGGCTATCATTATCATCATTCGAAATGATGCTGCAGTATTTTGCTAATTATTCACATGTTGCGCATGGCAGTGCCATATATATTTCTTCTCCCATGTCCTCATGAATAAACTGTTGCAAGTCAGCGCTGTGCGCGTGTCGCTCTCTCGTGTCCGTGTTTTTTGCGCTGTGTTTTTGCCAAAGAATCACCAACACGCCCAAGCTTCCACGCTAAATCAGCGACACTGATGTCATGGGAAGAATTTCGTCGACAGTTCCTCACTGCCTTCGCCAGGGCGGACAGGAAGGAGAGGGCGGAGTTAGCAATGGAGGCGAGAATTCAAGGCCCGAAAGTGCGAGTGACGGCGTACGTAGAAGACATGAATGGGCTCTTCAGATGTGCGGACCCCTCTATGACTGAAGCAAAGAAGGTGCGCCACCTAATGCGCGGCATCAAAGAGGAAATCTTTGCTGGCATCATTCGAAATCCGGCGACGACACTTGCAGAGTTCCACGACGAACCCACTACCAGGGAAAAGGCCCTTCAACAGCGGGCAAGGCAATACAACCGTGACACCGTGGTTTCAAGGGAGCTCTCTGCCGTTACCCTCGGCAACGACATCGGCGCCTTGCGAGAACTCATCAGGACTGTCATCAAGGAGGAACTGCAGAAGATTTAGACGACCGCTGCTCCAGTGGAACGACTTTCCATTGCGGAAATGGTGCGCGCCGAGGTCCGACATGGCCGTCCATGTTCCTGGACAGTACGAGGCACCACTGCAGGGACCGCATGCTGAAATGAGTTACTCTGAAGCAGTACGCCGACCACCACCCTCAAGTGCGTATAGCATGGTACACCCAGCTCAGCAATTGGACGTAAGCTTCAGGCCTCGCAGCCCACCGCACATCACCGAAGCAAGAACTAGGAAGAGCAACATCTGGCGCACCGCAGACTACAAGCGCCTTTGTTTTCATTGTGGCGAAGCCGGCCACATCAACAGAATGTGTCCTTATCGTCATGTGGGGCTCGTGGATTCTTGCCGAACGCACGTCGTCCACGACCTGGTGAGCAGCCGGCGGAAATAGAGAGTTCCGTCGCGAATCGTCGCAATAGTGATCAACGAAGGCACGAGCCGGAACGTCGTCTCCTGCTCGTTACAGGTCACCATCACCAAGCCAAGCCTTCTCTCGCGGCACTCTGAGACGCCGCTAGCTTAGCCCGGCGGGTCGGGAAAACTGAGTTCAGTGACCTCCGGAGGTGAGGCCGCTGACGTCGACGGTGCGCAAGACCCTCCACCACGACGACAACGACGAAAACAGAACGACGCAGACGTACAGACGCAGTCAAACACCGTACGAGAGGATTGTAACGTCGAGCATTCCCGTACTGCAGGAGGCCATCTGCTAACCCCAGTAGGAAGATGCACAGCGCGAGTGAGCATTCGTGGGTTTACGTACCTCGGAGATTTCGTTATCCTCCGAAGCTGTTCGAGGGACCTAATTCTGGGAATGGACTTTCTGCAGGCTAATGGAGCCGTGATTAACTACCAAAGTCGCTGGTAATGTTTTCGACGGCGCAGGCCTTAGCAGAGATCAGCACTGACGACACGTATGTCAACGCCTTGAGGATTGTCGACGAGAACATCACGGTGCCGCCAAGGAGCAGCGTATTGACCCTCGTAACCTGCGACGCATTCGACGACTATGAGGGTATTGCCTAGGCAAATATCTCGCTGTTTCTCGAAAGCCACATCTGCATCGCCCGGGGCCTTGTTGGAGTACAGAATAAGTGCTCGCAAGTTTTGTTGACAAACTTCAGCCATCAGTATCAACATGTCCCTCAAGGTACAGCTGTGCCCTTTCTGAACGACATTACTAACTTCTCCGACGTCGGCACGTTACAAGTGGCTTCACCGGATGCAACAACTCACGCCAGCCTGAGTACCCGCGTCCACATTCATGCTGATTTAGCAGATGTACACAAGGATCAGCTGCTGGGCCTAGTGACAGAATTCCCTGGCTGTTTTCCCACAGAATCTAAAGTCCAGCGCACCTCCATTACGCAACACCGGATAGTTACAGAGGAGTCGGCGCGGCCTGATCGTCAGCATCCGTACCGCGTGTCACCTATGGAGCGGGAGGCGATTAAACGTGAAGTTCAAGAAATGCTAAATGATGACGTCATCCAGCCGTCGACAAGTCCGTAGGCGTCGCCTGTCGTTCTAGTAAAAAAGAAAGACAACACACTCCGTTTCTGCGTTGACTACAGACGGCTTAACCGAGTCACCAAACGCGACGTTTACCTCCTGCCACGGATCGATGACGCTTTGGACCGTCTGCGTCATGCGAGACCAATCTACGAGACCCGTCAGGTCGCCTCGCTCGTTGGAGCCTCCGCCTCCAGGAATACGACATACTAACTGTTGTCTACAGATCGGGCCATAAGCATAGCGACGCAGACTGCTGGTCCCGTTCTCCTATTCCCTAGACATCGTCCGACTTGGAGCTAGATTTGCCGTTTCTTGTTGTCGTCGACGTGGTGCGCATGGCTGACTATCAACGTGCAGACTCTGAACTGCTTCCAGTCATCCGATATCTGGAGGGAGCTTACGTTGTTGTCCCACGCCAACTTTCACGCGGATTGACATGTACTGCCTGCGAAACAATGTCCAGTACAAGAAAAATTTCGAGAACAGCCAAGAAACGTTCCTTCTCGTCGTTCCAATGGCGATGCGCGAGGAACTTTTACAGGCATGTCAGGACGATCCCCCTGCCGGCCACTGAGGCTTCGCGAGGACATTAGGAGACTATGGCAGAGATACTATTGGCCACACAAGTTTTCGTTGGTTCAGCGCTTTGTGCGAACGTGCCGTGACTGTCAGAGGCGTAAAGTCCCACCCATGAAGCCTACCGGCCTCCTTCAGCCTTTGGATCCGCCGCCGGCGCCGTTCCAGAAAGTGGGAATTGACCTTCTTGGTCCGTTCCCCACGTCTTCCTTGCAAAAGAAGGGGATAATCGTGGCAACTAGTTATTTAACTCGCTATGCGGAGACAAAAGCTGTGCCGCGGGGAACTGCTGCTGAAGTCGCCAGCGTCTTCGTCCACAAGATCGTGCTTCGTCATGGTGCACTCGCTGTGCTCATTACTCACCGCGGTGCAGCGTTTACAGCGGAGTTATTGAAACAAGTCGTCACGCTGACGCACAGCGACCATCGAAGGACAACAGCCTATCATCCCCAGACTAAAGGCTTAACAGAGCGCCTGAACAGAACATTGGCCGAAATGCTATCATGTACATCGATATGGAACACTGAACATGGGATGAAATTTGGCCATACGTGACGTTTGCTTTCAATACCGCTGTGCAGGAGACCACCGAGTTTACACCATTCGAGCTCGTTTACGGACATCGCGTTACAACCCCTTAGACGCCATGCTCACGGTAGACCACGGAACCACAAGGAATGACACCACTGAAGAGTTCGCCGAGAAAGCAGAGGAAGCTCGTCAGCTTGCTCGGAATCGCATCCGCACCCAGCAGAATACCGACGCCTGCCGTTACAACCGGACCCGACGGAACGTCCTGTACTCACCAGGCGACCACGTGTGGGTGTGGACACCTATCCGACACCGTGGGCTCTCGGAGAAATTGTTGCGCCGCTATTTCGGCCCCTGCGAAGTTGTACGCCGCCTCAGTGATGTGAACTATGAGGTGGTGCCTGAAAGCTCTGATCCTGGTTCAAATCGACGCCGTCCCCGTGCTGAAGTTGTCCACGTAGTACGGATGAAGCCGTACTACGCACGCGAGGATCAAGCAACCCTCACAAACCGCTTCAGCCTTGTATACATCCCTGTATGTTTTTTTTTCTTTTCATGGTGGCACCCTTGCCCATAGTGCTCGCCCGCTGCCCTTGAATCGACCGGATTGGTCGCTTTTGAGATGGGAGCAATGACGCGAAATAAGTTGGCAAGTGGTTACACTGGCCGCTTGAGGCGAGAACGATGAAGTTCATGGTTGTGCATGCGCTCTGCGAGGTCCAGCAATTATGAAAGGCTGACGTGTTTTTTTGCCTATCTGTTGCTGGTCAACTATTCTAGCTGTACTAGCTGGGTGTGAATATAACAATGAAATCAAAAATGTTCATTTTATAAGAATTTCATTGATACCAATGACGATGTGCACGAATGAAAGCTACCACTGTCATACTGAAGCTGGGAAAACACGGGGAAGGCGGTAGATGGAAATTGAAGACGACGAGCAAAATGAGAATAAGGTGAAAGCAGGAGCCAACGTTTCGACAAGTGCCATATTTTGCCTTGAAAAAGACAAGTCCACTTTTCGAAACGTTGGCTCCTGCCTTCGCCTTGTTCGCCTTTTGCTCACATCGAAGCTGGTGATTCATGATCACTAGTGACTCGGTCCCAGTACCTTTGAATTATCATAATTTAATCGTCGCTTAAATAACTTTTCATTTGATATCCATGATGCTATGCTGCATGAAAGCAGGAGAGAACCGAACCGAGCGCATCTCTTGTGGTCCTAATGACTCGATGTTATCATTTGGAAATTCTAACAAAAATGCTAATTATATTTCAGTTTGATTGATATCAATGACGACATGTGCGAGTGAACGCTGCCATTCGCAGAGAATGTAACCGATTCATAATCTCTAATGACTTGAGCAAACCAGTTCCTTTCCTAATAGGCGTGTTTTAATCACTTGTTTTATAGCATTTCATTTGATATATCCATGACGTTATGGTGTTTAAAACAGTGCGAACACTGAACTGTGCATAGTAACTTTTTTATCACTAGTGACTTGGCCTAATCAGTTAGGTGTATCATGCAGTAAATTGCTAATTTCATGAGATTATGAATAGTGTCGCAGACGACGTATTCGATTGAAGGGTATACTGATAGCGGCAGCAAAAGTGATTGATATTCACTAGTGACCAAAGGCCTATCAGTGCCTAGTGATCATCACTGAGTCACTCTTTGTGTTTCGGTTGATACTTATGACGACATTGTACCTGTGTCACTAACTCCTAATGATCAAATGCTGAAATTTGTCTCCCGAGTCGCTCTAATACACGAAGAAGAAAAGCATCCAAAGGTTGTAGTTTGTCACGTTGGCTTGTCGTCCTTCGGTCCCCCTGTGTTCGATCGGTGTTTATTGACCCTTTTCGCGGCGATCCCGTGGGCGCTCCCATGTTTGATCACGTGGTGACGCGTCCATTGCTTTCCTCAACTGCCTCCGTTGCCTCCTTGTTTACAATGGAAGTGTATGACGCCGGCGTGGCTTAGAAAACCTATGTTTTCGGAGATATCGTAGACGGTGACTAGGTGGACGACACGAAGCTTTGATCACAGCTTCAGAGAACATGCAAAAGCGATTTTGGAGCCGATTAAGCTATGTCCAAACGGCGCAAGCAGCATATATGGTGCTTGTTCTAAAAGCGGGGCTAAATATGTATTTCAAGCTTTCCGATTATGAATTCAGTCAGGATTAGGGTGTTTTGCTCTTTCTTCTTTATTCGGCAAATATTTTGAAGCAGTGGCTTGTCAGTTTATGACTCAGTGAAGTTCCTCGGTGAGGCCACTATCTGATTTTTCTTCCTAATCGCTCGCGGGTGTGCTCAGTTCCTATATATTTGTTCTTGCTGCGCACAAGGTTTGAAACGTAGCTGTTTTGTACATTGGGTACCTTGTAGCAAATATATATTACAGCTAGTAACTCGCTTACTCTTGTGGACCATCACGGAACATTCAGCTTCGACCATTCGTGCCACAGGTGTAGTCCGTCATTTATTGTGCGTATACAGTGCGCATATACTCAAGTGTGCGCCCATTAACTTATTCTTCATACGTCGGCGATAGAGTGGGCGTAAGTTTTCCTGCCATTTGGGAAAGATGTGTATAGATAACGTGCGCGAAACTTACTATGGCAGGAAGCGGCGCTACTCCCTTTGTCATTGTTTAACGAGTGGTACTCACTCATGCCGACGTTCTGGGGATGAAGCCCTTTCTTTGAAGGTTAGCGATACAAGGCTGTATCCTCTTTCTGTATCCTCGAGGAAAGCCGTGCATCACGAAGTGCCGGTAACACGTTCGGACAGTTGCAGCAGCGGTCCGCGAACTTGGCCACACAGATTCATTCTATTCCTTAACATGCCAGTCACTATTTTTGCAGCCAACTACTGCACACGTCTTCAATACACATGAATGAATCCACATGATTCAATACAGCATGATTGGAGCAGAGTGTGTTAGCGAAAACTCAGTTGCATTTCCGACAGCTGATCGCACAGAAGCAAGGTAGAAGCGGTAATGGTTTCGTATTCGTGCGCGGTCGCTGAGGAGAGGTATGGTGCGCCGCCGTGAGCGCCATCTTGTTTCTCTAAACCAAACTGCTCCGCGAAAAGGGTCAATAGTAGCATCTCCTGCTTTGGGGGCTTGGTTGATGTATCGGGTGGTACTTTCTTTGTTCACATTGTTATTTTACGGTACTATTTTTCTTTACCTGTTAACAATTCTTATGTTTTTGAGTTAGTCAGACCTACTTGATGTCTGTCTCATCACCTGGCCTCGGGGCTTCTCCGTGGTCAGCCTCCGTAGCTCCCCAGGCTTGAGTTTTTTTCCGCAGTGGAACCGGCAACGTTCCCGTGGCCATGGTGCCTACCGACGGGGGTATAATCAATATGAAGAACCCGAAGACGATTCAGGTGGAATTGCAGAAGGCGTCAACTCACTTCCGACAGATCACTGAGGTCCGCCAGTTCGGCAGGGGAGGCATATTATGTTGCTCGCCAGACCACTACAGTGCCAAGGAACTGCTCAATTGCTCAACATTCACTTCACATCCGGTGAGATGTTTCGTCCCACCGCATCTTGCATGCTCTAGAGGCATTGTACGAGGTGTAGACGTCAGTTTGACACCTGAAGAGATTTTAGAGAAGTTTTCGGTGGCTGGTGTCTTCTCGGTTTACCGGTGTAGCCGAGTAATTGACAATAAGAAGACTCCGACTGAGTCGGTGATAGTTACATGTGCTGGGACGATGCGTCCAACAGAAATCAAGGTCTGGCCCGTAATTTACAAGGTTGAAGCTCTGGCTCCACGTATTCTACAATGCGCCAACTGTTAGCGATTCGGTCACAACGTGAGGGCTGCAGATCTGCTCCACGCTGCCGTAGTTGCGGTGACAACTACAATTTTACTGATTGCTCATCCGAAGAAGAGAAATGCTGTCTCTGTAATGGTGGTCACCACGCTAACTACTCGAACTGTCCTGCGAGAACACAAGAACTTCAAATTATAGAAGTAATTTAAAGGAGACGTTGCTCACGCCGTGATGCTGTTGCTGAGGTCCAGGAAAGATCTAAGGGATATGCAGGAGTGACAGCCCGTCAACAAATGGTTGCAGACTCAACCCTTTCCGATGCTATTGTGATAGCTGTCGAAAAAGCACTGTCAAAAGCTATAGAACGACTAACATCAAACCTGTCGGAGACTCCAGCTCATGTGATGACATCACAAATGATTCAACTTTTCAGTTCTGTAGCGAGTCCTACACTAGCTCACAGATTCGTACAAATCCCATTACATCGAACGCTGGAAAACTAATAGATCCCTCACCAGTCATTGCAGAAAGCACTAAAAATACAAGACCATCAACTTCAACTCAGCAGACCGACAACGGATGCTTCTCTGGATCAGTATCGGAAAACAACCAGGATGTAGAAATGGATCTTCCGAAGCTTAAACGCACAAGATCACCTAATGATAATTCATCCACCTCTGTCCCGCACTCCAAAACCCCCCAAAATTGTTAAAGATAATATTTCAAAGTCCGATGCTAACCCCAACTCTTCAAGTTCTATCCATCAATCAAACCCCGCTAAGCACGGTAAAGACAGTCTTTCGAAGAAGATTTTTTAAAAGACAGTATCTTAGAGCAAGTGATTTCTAAAGTAGGCATTAATTCATCATATGTGTTTTAAATGTATTACAGTGGAACTGCCGTTCCATTATTTCTGCAGCCACAGATTTAGTATATTTTTGCTCTCAATTTTATCCCAACATTATTCTTTTGCAGGAGACTTGGCTCTCACATGGCCAAGATTTCCACATAAGAAACTACCGTTTATTTAGATTGGACCGTCCATCGAGAGGCGGAGGACTCGCTTTCCTGATAACACATAAATATGCCACAAAGCAACAATATGATCAGTATATGTCTACGGAGTGCGAGATACTAGCAATAGATGTAACTTTCCTGATTGTTTTCCGTTTTCTTTAGTTAATACAAAATTTCCCGCAGATGTTCAAGATATTCGATACCTTGATACAGTTGTCAAATCTTGTAGGAAAGAAATTGTGATAGCGGGAGACTTTAATTCGCACCATGTGGCCTTGGGGTTTCAGCACAAACTCATGTGGAAAAAGATTATCGGACTGGGCAATTAATCAAAATTTTTGTTGCTTAAACACGAAAACAGTTACGTTTATTCAAGGCCGTTATAAATCAGCATTGGATCTAACATTTGCCAGTTCGAGGATGTCCGTCACTTCCTGGTCTACAGTCGACTCTGCCTTAAACAGTGACCATCTACCCATTAGGTTTGATATTGTGTGCCCTCTTACTTCTTTAGAGTCTCCGGCGCGAATTTTAACACGAAAGTGTTTTATGCCGGGGTCCACCAAGACTTCACTGACGTATTTCCGTCACGGAAATACGTCACACGAACATACACGAACATAATACAAAGAAAGAAACCAGAAGAAAAAGTTCCACAAACATGCAAAATTTGGAAATCGAACCCACGACCTCTCGGTCCGCGACGATAGATCGCCGAGCGTTTAACCCATTGCGCCACAAACGCATTTGCAGAGAGCTACACAGACGCGCCTTTATATCTAACACTCCTCCGTGTACCCGCGCTCTTGCTCGGGGCGGTGCCGCCGCCTACGAGCAGAAAAGAGAAGTACTGCATTATGAAACTAACGCGCACCGACAGTGAACGCTTCGGTGGTCTCAGCACTACGACGCCTCGATGCCAGCATTCGAAGGGACGCTGGCATCAAGAAGCACTACCAACGCCACCTAGGTGGCGTTCACCGTACTCAGCACAGCGGAGCGTGGCCTCCGCAATTAGCTCTGAAAATGTTTCTGAAGTTGATCGCGGAGGCTGCAATTACGACGCGCTGTACGCGCTGATTTGACTCGGTGACGATTCAGTTACGTGCTTTGTCTTGCGCGTTGTATTAGTGTGTCAGTTACGTGCTTCGTCTTTCGCGTTGTGCTGCGTGTGCAGCGTAGTGCAGCTTCCATATGCACGACGGTTGCTTATGGTCATCGACGTTGGTAGTCGTGATGGAGCAGACGTGCCACCAGGCGTCAGCGTGGGTGCATCAACGCCTAAGGGCGCTTTAGCCACAAAACACCAATAGACATTATATATCAATGTGCAATAAACATTACACTACTTCTGTGAAGACACGTTTCATTTTCGTGTTCTATACCGATTCCTATATAAGAGGGATCAACCACATTTTTTGTCAATTACCAGAAATTTCAGAGTGTATTAAAAGCGACCCTCAACTCCTAGATAACGGTGCCGGATGACATCAAAGCCATGAGTCTTTACGCGGTATTAAAAAGTTCATATAAAAAGTATGAGTTCAATATTTACAAAGACAAACGTACTCACTCTCCTTGGTGGAATTCGGAGTGCACGCGGGATTATAGACGACGAAAAGCGCTTGGAAAAAACTACTTTACAATCAGTCTCCGAATAACTGGAGTGATTATAAGTTTGCAGCTGCCACATTCAAGAGAATAGTATCGAATGCCAAAGACGAATATGATAAAAAACATCATGAATTCCTCTCTAAGCCTAACAACATAAAAGCACTGTTCAGATTCCTTCGGTATAGAAAGTTCATACCGACACCAGCGAATACTACATCAATAATTCTTTCACCACGCGAGATATCTGCTTCATTAGAATTCATAGGAAAGGGATTAGCACAACGCTTAACATCACGTTTGTCGAATGGACAAATAAGGCGGATGACTTTGTGAAAGTCACAGTGTTAGAGCTTTCCAATATCGTTAGATCTTTGCCTGCCTCAGCACCAGGTCCTGATGGCATTTCTAATGCCATGCTAAAAATTTTGTTTGCAAAATCTCCTGAGGAACTTCTAAACACAGTGAATTATTCTCTAAAAAATGCTTGGATTCCTCAAGAACGGAGGACAGCCAAAATAATTCCGCTACTTAAAAAACAAGGAGCTGGCTACAATCTTGACAATATTTGACCTATTTCTCTTACCTCAAATAGGGTAAAACTTATTGAAAGAGTTCTATATGATCGCATGATGGATCATACATCTAAAAATTCGTTACTGAGCCCAAGTCAAATAGGTTTCCGGCCTGGTCTCTCCATTTGGTGTGCGCCTGTAGACTTGGAAAGCCGTATCCAACTTGCTCGAAATAGAAAAGAATTGAGCGCTTTAGTGACTCTTGACGTGGCGAAAGCTTATGACAGTGTCGAGTACCCACTACTACTGGACAGATTACAGTCCTACAATTTTCCGAGGTATATAACGACATGATTTTTCCATTTCTAAGAAACAGAAAATTTTATTGTTTTCAAAACGGCTTTTCTTCAAAAATTCGATCAGACAAGAGGGGTGCCCCGGGGGGCTGTTCTGTCTCCTGTCCGAGAGGCGGAGGACTCGCTTTCCTGATAACACATAAAATATGCCACAAAGCAACAATATGATATCAGTATATGTCTACGGAGTGCTCAATGGTTGGAGTGCTTAACCTGTTGAGTTCAATTCCACTGAGCCGGGAAGTTCATCTCTATGTCTATGCAGACGACATGGCATTTTTCGCGACAGCAAGAGACATCAATTCCCTTTACCTGTCCTTGCAAACGTACCTAAGTATGCTCGAGACGTGGCTTCACATTCTTCACCTGTCTCTAAACGTAAACAAAAGTGCAGTCCTGTCTTTCCGCTTTCCGGGCCGATACATTTATCATTAGTGTATGATCAGAGAACAATTGCACAAGTAGAGTCGCTTAAGTACCTGGGTATCACATATGATGAAAAACTTAGCGGGCGTTCTCACATAGAAAATATCGCAACGAAAGGGACACGAGCTGTAGGTTTATTACGTAGAATCAGTAACCGGCGTTCAGGTATGCGAAGTGACACATTAATTATGATCTACCGTATGTATGTACGACGATTCTAGAATTTGGATGTGTTTTGTTTTCTGGAGGTGCAAAATATAACATAAGACCACTGGTTCTTTTAGAGAGAGAAGCTCTTCGAATATGTTTAGGCCCGCCTAAATTCGTTGCTAATAATGCGTTATACCAGGAAGCGCGCTTACCTCCTCTTCACACGAGGTTCTGTATGCTAACGGTTCAGTCCTACTTAAGGGCTTATGATCTCCTCTTAGACGTACAGATTATGTATTTATTAGTAAAACAAATTATTTTTTGAGATCACGTGGCCATGGTTACATACCCCACAGGTTGTATTTGTGCATGCACAATTAGCACCTTTAAATGTTCGCATCAGGGAAATCATTCAGTTTGATAGGTCTACATTGTCCTTTAAAATAGAATTTCCGGACATTTTCCCCAATAACGCAAAACTGCTGCCACCAACATATTTGAATGCCGTTTTGCAAGATTATTTGGCCCATTTCCCAATAAGTGTAATAGCGACTGATGCTTCCTCGTGTGAAGAGAAGACAGGTGTGGGAATATACTCACCATCCTCGATTGGTCTTTTTCACTTCGCCTGCCAGATTACACATCAGTTTTTCAGGCCGAACTTCTGGCAATAATTGTTGCATTGCGAAAGTTAGCGCTACATGTTACAAAAGTAGTTATTGTCACAGATACCCTTTCTGTATGCAGCGCGCTTAACGCATCTACAAATTTGACAGCCTTAAACACGTTTTATAGATAAGCTCCTCCCCACTTAAAGTTAGTTCATTTAGTATGGGTACCAGCCCACCGAGACATCCAACCTAAAGAAATAGCTGATTCTTTAGCGCCAGCTTTTTTAAAGGGTCCGGCGATATCTGTGCCGGCAACTTCGTATATCACTGCAGCCAGATATAGACAGTTTTCTTTGACTGAAGACAAGAAAAGCCTCGCATTAGCAAAATCACAGACTTTTAAACATCTAAATTATTCTTGGAATCGACAGTGGTGTCCTAACCGGCAATTCGAAGTAACATTTACAAGACTGCGTTGCCATATTCCACAACTAAATTTTTACTTGCACAGATGTGGTCCGGCGGCATCACCATTGTGCTACCTCGGCAATGAACGAGAATCTATCGATCACTTTTTATTATCGTGTCGGCGGTTTTGTAATCATCGAGAACGATGTTTGGAAATTCCACTTCGTAATCTAGGACTGCCGTTAAGCAGTTCAGTTGTACTTTCACTTGCAGCCACGGTGTTCGGATATAGCCACGGGAATGTTTGCCGAGCCATTTATAATTTTCTATGTGACACAAAAAGGTTGCCATTAATATTTCCCCATTTTACATGATTGATTTATTTATCCTTCAATAAATTATAGATTTATCAAATTCAAAAGTAAAGTCAAAAAACCACAATTATATTATTATTATTATTATTATTATTATTATTCAAAATCTACGTATCCTTTGCTGCATTTAATTTATTATTAAATTCATATTACTATTCCTATTCAGGCAAGGCTGACTAACTTAGTATAGACGACTTAATTTTTTATTATTGCTTTATTTCTCATTTTCAATTAGTCATTTATTTTCATTTTTATTACTTATGTATTATAAATTAATTTATTTTAAATTTCTATCATAATGCCATCCGGTTCGTGGCCTATCCACCTCAGTGGGTTGTGCTAAATATTGAGGCATCATCATCAACATCACGTGGGAGGAACGCAGTGGGTCCCCCGCCTTGTTCTTTTGATTTCAATAAAAATATTGCTACGGAACAGTATTTGCCTTGACGAAGAGGCGAGCAGTGTGAAGACGACGACGAAGATTAGAGGCTAGTGTGGGTAGAAAAGTTCTTCCGCGTCAAATTAATATTGACTCTATAATCCCAATTCTTAAAATCATGGGGAAGGATATACAATAGATAATATTAGACCAATTGCCCTAACTTCAAATTGGTTAAATTAATCGAAAGAATTCTATATGCCCGTATGATTAAATTTATACAGAACAAGACTTGCTTAGCCCCTGCCAAATTGGATTCCGACCATCATGTTCCATTGGGCATGCTCACGTGGACTTAGAAAGTAGAATAAAATTAGCACGGCGACAGAGGCAAATAGGTGCTCTCGTGACGTTAGACATTTCCAAAGCATACGACAGCGTTGAACTCTTAATCGTATTAGGTATATTGCGAAGTCTAGAGATTCCAAATTATTTTTCAAACTGGATTGATGAATTTTTAAACGGAAGAACATTTACTGCTCTCTAAAGGCTTTTCCTCGAGTATTTATAATCAATCACGTGGTGTTCCTCAAGGAGCTGTCACTTCACCATTACTTTTAACATTCTGATGTGTTCTATTCCTCTTCATCAAGATGTACAAACATACGTATACGCAGATGACATTGCTTTCTTCGCATCAGACAGTGATATCCACTCTCTATATTATCGACTACAAAACTACCTCTATGCCATAGAAACCTGGTTAAACAAAATTCGCCTTTCACTTAACGTTAGAAAATGCTCGATATTGGTTTTCCCTCTTAAAAATCCTGTTAACATATCGCTATCTTATCGCCTCGAGACTATACCTCAAGTGGAGTCTGTGAATATTTAGGTGTAGTATATGACGGTTCCTCAGCTGGCTCGGCCATATTGACCAAATAGTTAAAAAAGGAGTGAGAGCCGTTGGTATGCTTCGTAAGCTGTGCAACAGTCGGTCCGGAATGCGGAGAGATCCACTTTTAATGATATAAAATGTATGTGCGGCCCATTTTAGAATTTGGATGGTATTATTTTCCGGTGCGCCCGCTTATAAATTACGTCCCCTTGCTCTGCTTGAGCGATTGTGTTGTGGATTACCCAAATGTGTTGCCAATAACATACACACCAAGAAGTCAGGTTGCCCTCAATATTGTGTAGATTTCGTTTACTGACGGTGCAAACAATCTTAAAATTGTATGAATTCCCTATTACAAGATAGAATACATATTCATTTCCCAGCCTGCACTATTCTTCGGAATACACTGGCCTCGTTTCATACACCCCAGGTGGTCTTCGTACAAACATAATCAATCCCTTAAATCTACGTATCTGGGAGGTGCCGCCTATTTGTGATGTGCGAGAAAACCTACACAAATATGATGACATCTACCCAAACAACGCAAAACTCCTTTCTTATAATATATTAAACGGCCTATTACAAGACCATTTATTAAGTTTATCAATAAGTACGGTCATTGCGACAGACGCTCACAGTGTGAAGAAAATCTGGAATTGGCATTTTCTCTCCTGCTCTAGATTGGTCATTCGCAATCAGGATTCCGGACTTCTTTTGCGTATTTCTGGCTGAATTTCTAGCTGTAGTTCTAGCCCTACGCAAACTAAATTGATCAATATCCGGTAGTAATAATAACAGATTCTTTATCTTTATGTCCCTCGCTCACAGCAAATAGTCACTAACCTTTTACGTACATTTCATTTTCTAGTACCTGCCCACATAAATTTAATTAGATTGCTTTCAGTGCCTGGACATAAAGGATTAGTCATGAACGAAATGGCTGACAGTCTCGCGAGAGCGGCCCTCAGTGGCCCTGTAATACGATTACTTCCTACAATAGCTTACCTAACGACTACTAGATTCAGGAGATATTCAATTATTCAAGACTTCTTGAACCCGGCTGTAGCTAATTTCTCGAATATCGACACCTCCTATTCCCTTGGCCCAAAAATTCCTTTCACACCAGAAAAACTGAAGTCATCTTTACCGATTACGTTGTCGGGTACCAATATTAAACTTCTATCGTCACAGGGCTGGTCTGGTGCCCTCCCCTCTGTGCCCATTCGTGGAGAAGATGAAACAATAGACCATTTTTTCATATTCTGCCGACGTTTTTCTTCTTTAAGGAAAAAATATTCTAGAATCAAAATTTACACAGCTTGGTTTAAGCTTTCTATTCTAAACATCCTTTCTTTAGGAGCCTCCTCTCTTGGAAAGTGCACAGGGAATTTGCTCAGCCGTGGAGGAATTTATAAATGCTTCAAATAGATTTTCTTGAATTCTTAAATATTTTATTTTTGTTCATTTTCTCCATTTAGCTTTACCGATTTTAGTATTAAAAAGGATTGCCTAGTCCCACCCAAATCTTGGCCAATCCCCCGCAGTGGGTATGCGCCATCAGATAAGGCATACCATACCATACCATACCATACCACCATACCAGTAGGGGCTGTGGCTTCTTGGCCAAGTGCGGCGCATTTCCTTGTAAATATACTTGTATAGCTTTTCGTCTGCGTCTTGCTACGTAACATATGTGGTGGAGGTGGACGTTCCCTGCACCTCGTCACGGAGCTTCGCAGTGGACGGTACGTCGAGCCTTCCGTCATGGCTCCCGGCGACGACAGCTCGACTCAGCCGGCTCCGACACCTGCTGCCACTTCGACGACGTACATCGCTCTCCCCGCTTCCCGCGATCCTGGCGTATTCTCGGGCAAAGATGAGGAAGACGTCGAGGACTGGATCAGCCTGTACGAACACGTCAGCCGCAATAACCGGTGGGACCCTACTATCAAGCTCGCCAACGCACTCTTTTACCTCAGTGGCACACCTCGAGTTTGGTTTCGGACACACGAAGGATCAGGTCACCAGTTGGGATTCGCTTGAGCAAAAGCTCCGAGACTTGTTCGGCAACCCCTACGGTCACAACTTGCGCGCAGAGGGCGTTATCCGGCCGTGTGCAGACGTCTACAGAGCCTACGTCACGTACATTCAGGACGTCTTGGCTCTGTGCCGCAAAGTTGACGCACACATGACTGAACCAGACAAGGTTTCCCACTTCCTCAAAGGCATTGCCAATGGGCCTTCAACTTGCTCGTATTCAACAACGTGGCGACGGTTGATGCAGTAATAGAAGAGTGTCGCCTACTGGAACCCACTAAAGCCGACGTATCGACCAGCAGTTTGCCCGTCTGCCCAACACCCCAGCGACATCTTCCTGTGCGGACGCTCTCATCCCAACAACATGGTGATGTTACCAGGATCGTGCGGCGTGAGATTGAGGCCGCCTATCCGGTCTGCCTTCGACTCCAGCTCCTCCAACGCACCTGCAGTCACGGTTTCCCTGATCCAGGCAGTTGTCCGCGAGGAGTTCGCGAACATGGGTCTTCACACCGTCTCCTCGGCCCATCACTGATACCACTCGGCTTCTTCGATTCCGCCCCGTCCACATCTTTTACCAACCACGTTTCGCAACCATCTGAATGGGCGCACTGCGACGACAAGCCCATTTGTTTCACTGCCGTCGAAATCGGGCACATTTCTCGCC